>NC_072740.1:73627994-73932994 GCF_026930045.1 Uloborus diversus
CGATCCCGAAATCTCGATCCCGAATCCCGCGGGATCCCGCATGATAGTTAGCGGGATTGAGAGCAAAATCCCGTGGCATTTCCAATCCTGCATTTTTTTTTCCTCTGTGAAGGTTTTCCAACTTTTGCCTCTCAAAAGACGAACATTTTCACAAGCAATCACTTTCCTCGGATTTCTTTGTGTGTCATATGCTAAATGACAGATTTACCATTTAAGAATACAATTAAAATTGAGTATATATATTTTTTTGAGATTGAATTGGTGTTCTCATTCGAAGTCTCAGTTTTCATAAGTTCAGCAATTTAAAAAAAAGGTAAAATTTTTAAACATTTTCAAAAACCATCTCTGAACTTTAAAATTCAGAAAATGACGCTTTAAAAAAAAAAGACATTACAGATTGTAAAACCCGCTGGAGTAGCCAGAATGCAATGTTAGAGCACTTCTGTAACTTTAAAGAAGAGAGCAATGAAAAGTCTGAGATCTTTTGTATACATTCGGCTCGACTCTAAAAGAGGCGACAGAAACGTCGATGAAGTCAAGGATTACATGCTTGAGTGTGCAGTAAGTTAAACTGCTCAAGTTTTTAAATGCCTCTTAAAAGTGAGATGTAAAATTAGCGAGTGTATCCAAAAAGTTTCACTGAGATTGCGACTCGGTGTTATTAACCAGTATTCACCCATTGCTGTAATGAATCAAATGCACTGACTGATACGATGACCAACGTTAACGAAGGAACAAGGTATTCTCAATGCATGTTAAATTGTATACAGCATAACGCATATCCAATAGGCATCATTTTTGTCCAAAAATTGCACTTCTTGAGCAAAAATCTATCAGCATAAGAAAAGAAAAATCTATTTCAGAAGATTTTAAGTTGATGGGGGTCTTTTGATAAGTGCACACAATTATTTAATCTCAGTAAAACCAACTACTGTGGAGCATGAGCACGGGTTTTCATCAACGCATCATTTTTGAGCAAAAATTCTTTCCCATTCTATACGAGCTTTGTTAAGACGCATTGGACGTTTTTAGGGCACACTTTTTTGTATTAAACGGTAATTGCTAATTTTGAATTGACTTTGTAGTGCGAAACAATTGGTGTACGGGATTCGAGAAAACTACTAATTCAAGTAACAAAAACAGTCCTTCCTGAAAAGCGCAACTATTTCTATTTAACATTAAAATTTAATTAATCAAGTCAATCTCACGGGATCCCGGGATCTCGGGGGATTGGTTCCTTAGAATCCCAAAATCCCGCGGAATAGAGCTCGGCGCGGGATTGGAAACCCTAATTAAAACCTTAAACCTATCATGCAATTACTTTCAAAATACTAGAGAAAAGTGCTAAAGTTGCGCTTGAAGATATTGTTTGCAGCATAAACACTTTGAAATATTATTTTGTGTAATTTATGCCTTCAAAACCTTTTTCAGTCCAGTTTTTGACCTTCCTCGATCCGGACCACGGTTCGCCAATTGCCGACAGCTGGCTTAGATTGAAAACCAGCTAACTCAGTAGTAGGTAATTTTTCAGAAGGCAAATAAAAGCATGAAGATTTATTGCAGGCTGTGAGTTTAACTAAAGCTCTGAGCACGCAGCAGTATACAGGGTTTTAGGTTTAACGGGTTTCAATACAACGAGTTTTGTGATATGTAGGCAACATTTGCGGTTACTTGTTTTGCTACTGATGTAACATAAAACAAATACCACGTTAGTAAAACAAACTTATTTTTCGCAATTTGTGAAGTTAGTTGGTTTACAGTCCATGCAATAGTTATAATTAATCAGGCTATTTTCCCCCCTTACAAGAATGTACTATGCACGAGAAAATTTTTTAAATTGAACAGGAACGTTAGGACTTTTTTTGTAGCAGTCTAATAACATTACAAACTATTTATTTATCAAAGACATAAACATTCAAACGTAAAGGTATGTAGTGATTGCGTCATAGAAACCATTTCATTACCTCTCTTTTCAAAGCAACGTCTACAAAAGTATTCAAATCCTACAGTTTCCAATTCCAAACCCCAAATCCCCAAAGTAGCGTATTATTTACTCAAATATCTTTGTTTTTCAGTAAGTTACATGTAAAAGTTCTCGAAGCGTCTGTCGACCAAACTATAGACACTTCAAGTCCTTCCCTTGTAAAGATTTTTTGCCGATTTACTCAAATCCAACATCATCTGTCAAGCATATGCGATCGATGGATGATTTATGGCAACTACTGTTTCTAATACCATTCTCTTGTGAAGTTCTTTTTAACATTTTATGTAAGTAATCCTACAAAAGAAAAGAGATTGTGTTTCTACTCTAAAGATCCATATTTACACTGAAAGAGGTTATTAGTTCTCTAATCATAAAGACCGGTATATCAAAAAAGATAAATTATTGGGTTAAACATAAAAAAGACTTTCTGTGCAAAGCGTGTGGAAAATGCACATGAACTCAATGATATGCCAACCACGGGTGTGCACAGAAATTTTTGGGCCCGTCATAAATGACATTTCCGGCGCTAACAAATTTACAACCCAAATTCAAAATAATAGAATATCAGAACTGTTTGAACAAACTGTTTTGTCCCTGTGGCGGGAAAAATCAACGCATGCAAATTAAAAAGAGTAACACTCGTTATTCATGAATGGGTAAATCAATTTAAACAACTTTTGAGCTACTATATGAACAACTTATGGATCTTTAACACATTGGGAAAATATATAGGTTTTTTATGTGACTCAAAAAATTAGAATAATATATTCATTCAATGTGAATTTTAAAAAGTATCGAAAATGTTTGCATTCCTGTTAACCTATAGTTTGTCACGAGTATGGAGCTTGGCGCCCGAATAATTTTACCCTCTTTTTAAAGCCTTTTATTGTTCAAAATGGGTCATCAAGGTGATAAATAGGAAAAAAAGAACGAAGTTACATATTGTATCACTTTTTAAAGTTAGAAAACACTATCTAACTCAACTCAAATGAACGTTTTACAATCTATCTTATGTACGGTTTTAAAGGAATGTAGAAGGAATGACCAACAAAAACGTAACCGAAGTAAACGGGGTAGAAAAATTGTAACACGTGGCAGAGATGAACCCAAATTAAAGTAAATCGTCCAAAATAATCGTTGAAAAATACTTCTTACGGCCATAACTGTTGGAAAGAATGTATACTTATCTTGTCCACGCCAACTACACTTGGACGGTTGCATAAACTGCAGTTTTAATTGCGGATCTACGAAGTAAGACCAAAGATAAACATGAAGCAGAAACATGCAAGACTCTCCTGGAGCAAAGAGAAGCTCATAGAGGGGCAACAAGGTTGGAAAAGTATTATATTTAGTGATGAATCTCTCTTTGAAATATCTGTGAACAAAAAAAGTGTTCGGGTTTGACGTTTAAAAAGAAAAGCGTATGAGAAATAATGTGTAAGGCTTTCTCTTCAATTTAACACATCCCTTTTGGTTTGTGGGTGCATGAGTGCTGCTGGAATTGGGAAATTATGTATATCTTAATATAAAACAATGCGTGACTTCGTTGTTTATTTATAACATTGCATGATACTTCATCTGAGTCACAGCAGTTACACATTTATGACACATTTTATCTTTCAGCCAGTTTCTACTCCGTGTCATATCTCCAAATCGACTCATAGATTTATAACAGAGAGAGGAATTTCGGTATTAAACTGATCGAGCAACTCTACCAACTACAATACGTTAAGGAATTTGTTGTACCGTCAAATTTAAAGAAAGCGGTTCAAGACCTGGTGCCCATAACAAAATTGAGTTCATTGCCGTATTGAAGAGGGTATGGAAACAGTGTTAGAAACGATTAATGTAAACAGGTGGTAGAATCCGTGTTTGAAAGGATTAAAGCATTGAATCCAGCAAAAAATGACACATTCTAGTATTGATATTGTTTCTCATGAAGCTGTTTTCCCCCCTTTAAAATGAATATTCTAATTTTTTGACTCAATGTAAACCTTCATCACTATAAACTTTTGGATTATTCTGTCTAAGATTATTTTAAATGAGGTATATTTGAAATGAAATGCATACTTTAAGGTCTAAGAAAGGTGGCACGTTCAGTTAATTACCTAATTAGTATTTATATTTGGTTAGAATAACCTTTTTCCCAAAAAGTGAGAAGTATTCTGTTATTTTGAATTTGGGTTGTATAACAGCCCTTTTGGTTTGTATCAACTTTTGTTGATGAAATCAGATGCAACAGGCAACCTGTAAAGCACGTGCGGTTGCATTTAATCAGGGAATTGTTCGTGACAATTTTTGTTTACAAGAAGTCTTCTGTTTCTTATGAAATACATTCCTTCTCGGGACTTCAGTTTCACACGTTAGTTTCCATGCGGATTTATGAGACATTCCCAATCAGGCCACGCACGCAGTTCAATGATATTGAACTACAGTCGCTTTTTGTTTGAAATATTTCAACAAATTTATTAAAGCTTTTAACTAAATAATGTAAAACAATGAGAAGGGTAAACGGATGTAAGAAGACTTTTCCAAGTTTTAAGTAAACCGCCTGCAAGTTAAAATCTTGGGAACGTGATTGAAGGAGTCTAGGTTTTTTTAAATTGTACTTTACAGTAGCACCCCTTCCAGGGCAACTATTACCATATATTGCATCGACACAGCTAAAAAGTTATCCAACTAGTTGTACTGAATATCATCAATTTTTCAGTTCGAGTCTTACACCCCTTTAATATTAGATGCTCCATATACGTATATATAAGTGCATTATTTCTATGATCTTAAATTACTAAATATGCCTTTTTTTTCGTATCGAGTTTAATAGTCTCAGGTATCGATGAAACCCTGTGCTTGAACAGAAAATTCATCGTCAGTCAAAAATAAATGACAAGGCTTAAACGAAGATATTGCCAAGTTGGCATCATCTTTGACAACGTATTTTCGGCGCCGAATTTGACAAAAAAAAAAAAAACCGCCAGTTTTCGTTACGTTTGGGGCGATATTTGAAGATTTTTTTGAACCTTGTGGAGCATTATAATCATTTGAATATTATCAAGATCACGTGACACACGTGCTGAAGTCATTCACCCAAAAGTCAATCGTAAGTTAACTTTTCACAACCATAGCTTAGGTTTGCCATACATACATACATAGATTGATACGATCGGTTTTTAATAGTATAGATAGTCATATTTTCTGTACTCAAAGCTTGAAAATGATTATTATTTACAGCTAATAACATTTCTTCTCCGTCCCTCTCTGAGAGCTAAATACATTCACTATTCTTTCAAGAACAGAGTCTGATTTTCAATGCATTGCAAGCCCCCAGCAAGTTTTCCGGGCGTGAGGGACAAGAAAAGTCAGAGGCATTTTAATCATATGAAACACATGCGTAGTATAATTGCTCTTATACTCATGATATACATATCAGATGCTTCTATACTGGAATACCTTTTTCGATTCAAATGTTGTGTAAGCAACAGCAGTTATGTAAGTAAATGATAAAAGATTTGAGGGTCAAACATATTGGAATGTAGATTACCACACTGTATTATTTAACTTTTTGAAAGCTCTAAATTTTAGAATACTTACAGAGTAGCATTAGCTTCAAAAGTTTAGATATTTTTCAACAATTAAAAATAAGCATTGTAACTCACAATTCCATTAACTGATTCATTTTCGGTAATTTGCCTTAATGTCTGTTACAGCAAGGTCCACCATCTGTGAAGAGCAAGGTCCTTCAAAGAACTCACTCTTTGCAACTGAGTTCAGAGAAAAGACATGATGCTCTAAAGCGGATGCACAGCTTGTGGGCAACTACGTCTCAAGATCCTGAACTCATACCAAATGGTAAAGGTAAGAACATTGAAATGCTTCTTTCTTTTGACAAATTTGCTTTTTTACCTTTCACATAAAGCAAACCGGACATCCGGCTTGAGGAGTATTGGTAACTCTTATGAAGAGAAGAGACTTGCTCAAAATAAAATTTTCTTTTTTTTTATCACTCATTGTAGCCATACTAATTCTGCAAACGATAAAGCAAAGAACGTTTTCAGTAATTGTTAACCATCTAGTTTTTAATAAGAAGGGGATCCATAAATCATGACAAAAGTGGTAACTGTTCTGAATAATTTAGTTTGGGAATTTCAAATAGAGTAAACTATAGAATGATGTTGTAGAATAATATCACACTACCTTCCTCTTTTGAAATTAAAAAAATCGTTTCTGATATCTGACAGCAAATTTTTATTTTCCGTGCAAAATGTTTTAGTGTTAAACGGATTAATTTATTGCGCCTACATAACATAAGTAAAGATTAGTAAAAATGTTTTTTTAAATATAAGTATTGATAACATAGTTTTCTTGCGTTTTTTACTCATGTTTTAACCTGTTACAATGGATAAGTACCTAATAGCTCGAAATTTGAAAAGCAATCTGTAATTTGTAAACAACGAAACGGTAATTTCGGTAAACATATTTGGAGATAATGGACAATGACAAGTTCTGTAGCCAAAGGGCGAAACGCATTTAATTAGTAAGCAAATTGATGTTGTGATATTTGAAGAAAATGGAAACATATTTTCGTGCTATCACGTGCATTCACCAGTGCTTCATAAATCGATAAATTCAATGTAAGAGCAAGGTTTAGAGAGCTTATGAAACTTAATATTTGTATTTATGAGAAACATTCACATCGGCGCTTTTTTTCCGGAAATATTTGGTAAAAAAAATTTTCATCAAAACAATTTTTAAGAAAGTAACTTATTGTAAGTTTGACCAACATGGTTGAAAACGTATTCTTTAAAAAATTTTAGCTGAAGCTGTAACCGATAAATGCGACTAATATGAAGGTTGACTTGCGAAAATCCAACGCTTACTTCAAAGAAACGCTTAAATAAAAAGCTGAATGAGTACGAAATTAAGTTTATTTTGGAATAAATAAGATTGTGCTTAAGAATATTTTTGATGAAGGAGTAATATAGATAGAAAATGAAGTCGTGATTCTACTTCTATTGAAACTAACCTTCAAATTTGAAGAGATCCCAAGAGCAGGTTCTTTTACAATTTTATATAGGGTAAATAAAGGAATGCTAGGTATTTACAGACTGATACACTCACTAAATGATTCTGTACCTTTTCCTTTGGCTGCTTTTAGCGTATGTTATTTTTGGTACAGTTATTTTGCGATCGTTAAAGCACGCATAGGTGAATCTTTAGAAAACTGGCTAAGATTGTTTTCATTGATAAACAGTTAACGTATTAACAAAATAGTTTAACTTCAGAAATCAGCAGGAAAACTAAAGTAAAGAAAAAGCTGGAATGTTTCATTTTAGCTAAAATCTTTTAAATAGAAACTTTCATCAGAGTACGAGTAAATGAATTTCCGACATTTAACGGTTGAAAAGTTTTGCAAGCAAAATGTACTCCTTTATGGTTCTGCGTAGTTTTCTTAATTTTCAGAAAAATTTCAGCAAATGGATTCATTGTGACATTTTTAAAACATCTTTTCCCCTGACCATTACTTGATCACAACTTGTTTCCCTTTGATAACTAGAAACATTTTCTTCAACATTCTTTTAGAGTAAAAAAAAAAAATATTTACGAGTGCTCCCAAATGTAACGCAAAAGACCAGACTCATGAACCTTTGACAAATAAGTATTGTTCTTGACCGCAACCATTAAAAAATATCACCAGTGGCGACACCTAGTGTCAGACCGTCGAAACTTAGGGGAACTAAAGCCCTCGATCCGTCTCTTTCCGAAGAGAAGAATTCAGGGCTTTAAGGGGAACGAAATATGGCTACCTTATCCTATACAACGGTCCTACAACTAAGATGAAAAAATCTGAAACACCTCTAAGTCGAAACGTGCAACAGGTAAATTAAACGCTTTTGCGGTGATGCATGCCTCTTCCTATCACGATGAATTGTGCCTGAAAAGTAGCCAAGCCATGGTTTTTCTCATGAAACTAATAACGAAATACCTCTTATTTTACTGATCTTAGTAGGTGAAGCGAGGGGTGCTATATTTATTCCATTGCATTTTCTTATTTTCAATGTTAGTGTACGCCTATAAGTCAATGAGGAGCACATTCTTTTTTTTTTTTAATAAAGATATATAATGCTTCGGTAGTTTTTTTTTTTTTTTTTTTTCTTTCATTTAATTCTTCTGACCGAGATAAATTGGCAATAGTAACTTCTTTATGTGCATTTCCAAATAGAATACGACTAGCAAATGTTTGGGATTCATTTACTTTGGTACACATTTTTTATTTCAACATATCCAAAAGCCTGGCAGTAAAAAATGTCCTCAAGTTAAAAAAAAAGAAGAAGGAAATACACTACAGAATTAAAATGTTTTTCCGCCATTTGCTAAATGCAACAGTTTTTAACAATTTTGAGAATTTTTGAAAATAAAACTGCACTTAAGTGTTCATTCACAGGTTGGTCTCCCTTTTAGATATGTTTAAAAGTGACTGCGGAATTGTGCTTACCTATACATTGCTGCAATGAAAGATTGTCACGGTCTTGGTTTTAATATAGTTTAGGGTTTTTGCCTGTGTGCTCTGTGGAAAGATCAAATATTAAAATTAGTGCCGAGACGAAATGGTCGATGATGCTGTAAAACCAGCTTAACATGCAGGCTGCTTTAAAAAAGAGTAAAATATTTTTGATAGTAAAGTAGAGTTTCCAGATATTTTCCAATATCTTCTTGGTTTTAATATTCATCTATTTAACAATTAACGCTGTTTGAAAGTGCAACTGTGGAAATTTCTATTAGATTAACGAGCAATTCAGTATTCCGTCAAATGATTTTCACGAGGACAGTGATTGGGCTTCCGTTGTAGAGTAAAACTGGCTTGAGATGGAAAGTAACAGCAACAAACCTCCGTCGTTTAGGGTTTTTGTCTGTGTGGCTCTGTGGAAAAATCAAAGATTGAAATTACTGAATGGATGAAATTGTCGATGTTGCTGTAAAACCAGCTTAACATGCAGGCTGCTTTTCAAAAGAATCAAATATTTTTTAGAGTAATCTAGAGCTTGCAGATCCTTTCCAATATCCGTACTGTTAATTTATATTATTCTAGCTGCATTGTCCGGCTTTGCACGGTCTACCTTTAAAAAAAAAAGTTATGTCAAGTTACGCGTGTTCAACAATCAGGCTTCGATTAGAGAAACAAAATCTGTAAAATTTTCCATCAGAACAATCATTCTCAAAAAAAAAGAAAACATCAAATCTAAAATTCCTGAATAAATTAAACGCAACCCTCCATAAATACGACTAAAATCCTAAAGAAAAGAAGAAGAAAGAAGACAAAACGCCAAATAATAATCAAAAGGAAAAATTTTTATTTCAAAACAAAAAAAAAAATCTTTTTAGTCACAGTTGAGAAAAAAAAGTGGCAACCTTCTGAATTGTCTTCACGCTAATTTAAAATGGGATCGCGCAAACGATACATTTTTGACACAAAATTTCTATTTCATTAGGCTTAATGATGCTTTTTAATTTTTTCCCGGTGATTTCACAGCTTTTTTTTTTTAAAAATTCGAATGAACTGAATGAACTGCATGAGTGTTTTACGCGGGCTTTCGAATGGGACCTGAATCAAAGAAATCGGATAATAATTTTGGGTAGAAAGAGCCATTTAATGACATTTTCGGTCTTTAAAATTAAAATTCGAACGGTTCGGTTCTTTTTTTTTTTTTTGGCGTTCGAACCCCCCCCCCCCCCTCTTATATTCCGTCCCGGGTGCCCAAGTTTGGGTCTCTGCCAAATTTGGTCGAGATCCGACGTAAACTGTGGAGTTGTATAAGGAACATACACACACACTCATATAAATATATTCTCTGTTTTATTAATATAGATTATTATTAATTTACGCTTCAAAATTTTTTGATGTTTTCTCAAAAAATCTTCAGAAAAATTTTGAGTACAGAAAAAGCTAAATGTTTATATCTTAAACCAGAAAACTTTTTTAAGAACGGATTCAGTTGTCCATGCTGACCAACTGAATTAATCGTTTTGAGCTCTGAAAATGATCATGAAAATCTTATAAAGGTGATTTTTTTAAAAAGGAAAACGTAAATGGTAAAACAGCGTTAAAATATTATTAAAATAAGGGACCAAAAATCAACATAAAATATTGTAATGTGCTATTTAAAAGAATGTTTCCTTAGTCGAAATGAATTATTTTATGGAACTTCGTGGACTACTGTTAATTTAACCGAAATACTTTGAGTAAATGCACATTTGCTCCTAACCCAGTATACGTACTTTCAACGTTTGAATAAAAAAGCCTTTCAGTAAGAGATTTCCATCGCTTGAATATCAAAATCCTAAGATGAAAGTTCTAATTTCTTCAGAAAGGTCATTCACTTTGTGAAAGGATAACTTGTTCCGCTGATCAGAACATGGGTAAAACTGTTTAGTTTAAATGGTCTAAATGTAAATTATCTGCTGTAATAAGTAATCAGAAATTGAACAAATTAAAAAAAACTGCCAGTTTTTAAATTTAAGCAAATTTTTTTATACATATTACTCTATTCATGTGGGTGACAAGATATATAAGTTTGATAAAGCAATGACGGTATCATATTTGAATTTAGCTGCAGCTAAACTTTAGTCTAAAAAGCGAGCAAAATATAACTTGAGATAAAATCAAAAAGCCACTTACTTTTTTATCTCGAAAACATTTTTTCTTTACAAAGAACATATGGCATGAAGTGCATTTTAACCTCTTGTGAATCGGGGCGACTTTCTGTTCTTAAAATACGTCAGTATTAATTTTATTAAATGTAGTCATAGTAACGGTAGTGAAGTTGCTACAGAAAATGCTTTCAAGATGTTTAACTCGCCTGATGTAAGTCGATGCTTTCTGAAGTGTATATCAATATTTTTACATTCTTGAAAAAGAAATTGCGTGAAACTAAAATGGGAATCTTTATGTGTGAATGTTAAATTTATTTTCTTTTAACTGTAAAAATTGATAAGTTCTTGGACCAAAATGAGAACTGTTCTAATTTGCGCGACTAGAGGTAGTTATCAAAATAATGGAAACACTTGGGAAAAAATGTTGGAAATCGCTACTCTTCCGTAAATGTTCTGTTCATAAAGTTGCCCTTCTAACTTTAATCGCTTACGCTGGTGATTCTATATGGTGATTCAGTTCTGTGGTCATTTTTGCTGCTGTTATTGACTTTTTACACATTACAATTCACTTTAATACCCGTCGGTTTATTTCACTGAGCTTCTCTTTCCGCCCACTATTTTGCTTTGCCGAGCTTCTCTTACCGCGCTGCGTGTATGCTGTCATGACTTTAGATACTGTACTTTTAAATGCGCCAAAAAGTTGAAATGTTTCAGTTACACTTGCTTCAGCTAGATTTTGCTAACAATTTTTAGCCAACAATTTGTCCTCTTTAAAAATTTGAGAGGTCCGACATTTCACGTGCTTGAAAAAAATCCAAGACTTCCAGAATTTCCGTTAAACCACCAAATAGTACCATAATATGTACATTGCTATTTATTTAAAAAAAAACAGACATCTAATTTTTTATTCTTTATTACTTACAAAACACATTCAAAAATGTCACTTTTATTCTCAGGTGTTTCCATTATTTTGATAACTACCTGTATATATATATATATATATATATATATATATATATATATATATATATATATATATATATATATATATATATATATATATATATATATATATATATATATATATATAATTTCCGAAAGGAAATATACAATTTCTCCCTCCTTCTAACTTTTTCTAACTTTGCTCCAATCAACAAAAAATTCACGTCACTTGGAAATCTTCTAGAAGCACTTCAAGAACCTAAAAGTTAGATCAATCCCTAAAATCACATCAAGAAATTTTAAATATTCGAGGTTTTTTTCGATAAGGCAATATTTTATTTAAGATAAGTACATTTTTATGAGAAACAACAATTTATGTAGAATCAGAACATAATTTGACCGAACAAACGTTGAACAATATTTCTTATGTGAAGTAATAATAGCAAAGGATATTTTCCAGTCTTCAGCAAAGTATTTGGATAATAAACTGTTTTTTTTGTGATCTTTTGTGAGAATATTATTGCATTCTTGAATTAGTTTGACACCTCTTTCTGCAGTATCATTCACAACAACTATTTTATCAAGTTTTTCAATTTCATTTTTTTAGGCAGGATCACCCTTCAATTTTGAAGGGCCATTGTTGATGAAATAATTTTGATAGAAAATCTCGTGTAGAAAATGTTTTAACGGAACTTAAAAAAGAAGAGAACTCGTTGTTTACAAACGAAAAATATTGTTTTGTGGCAGAGTGCACCTCTTTTGTTGATTTTTTTTCTTTATTTTATTCTTAAATTTTTCTCTGCTTTCATCTTCACGTAAGTCATACTTGTTTTAACCTTGGGAGAAATATTGTCATGCATAAGTGATACAGCCGCGATATTAGCGTTTAAGTAAAAAGTTGGTTTTCAATTTTCTTCTGAACAACCTTGAAGATTTCTGAATCAATATCCTGATAACTGATAGTTTGAGAAGTGAATAAATAATCATGATATGGTGCTTTAAATGATTTTCATGATAGAAGTCAGACTCAAGAATGCACTCAAGAAAAATACATACTTTTAAAAAAAGTTCTCCTTCAGATTGTTAAAATTGACCTTGAAGTAAGTAAATTTTGGGTACATAAACAGTCTTTAACATCCCCTTATAGCATTAATTACTTTATTTCTAGAATGCGGAATGATACAATTTCGGTCTTTGGAACACCGGTAGGAAATTTCATAGTTAACTCCAACTCTAATGAATAAATTTCTTGATCTTGTTTTTTTTTTTTTTTTTTTTTTTTTTTCCCCTTGGTAGAGTTTCTGTTTAGAAAATTCAAGAATTTTAGAGTGTCTATTACCAGGTATTTCAACGATACAACTTGTACAAGTGTGTTCACCACTGTTTTTTTTTTTTTTTTTTTTTTTTTTGGTTTCTTTAAATCTTTTGGAAAGTTTCATTAGAAGTTGTACTCATCAGCAAGTGAAAGCAACCCCTTAAAGTTAATTCAAAATATGATGCCGACAAGGAAGGAACAAAATATTTCGATTAAGCAATTTATCTACAATGAAACATATGACAGTTATATGACCTAATATGTTGCTTGCTACCGAATCGCAGCAAAGTGTTTAAATTTTATCTGTTATACCCCGCTTCTCTACTTCTTGGGGAACAGCCAAAACTTGCTTTTCTGCTGAAGATTATGGAATTTCAGGGACATTTCCATCCATTGCTTCCTGCCTTGAAAATTTGCTGTTATTTCCTGTCTGTTGATTATTCTTTTCAACATCTCAAAATGCTGAGAGCAAATTTCCATCCCCGTGCTACATAATTCTGGGTCGTCTTTTTGGTCAATTATGTGCTGAATGTCTATGTGTCCCACTTCCCTATAATTCTTTGGAAGGTGTTCCAGGGGAGTTTCATTTCATACCTTAACATCACTTGCAAAAGTTTGTACCATTAATCAATGCGTGAACCTCATTTCCTTCAGTAATTTTACGCCATCAAAAGACAAGAAGAAGTAAAAAACTTTTCAAGTGCCTAAATTTTCTGTAAAAGCCACTGTTGTTCTGGTAGTAGCTGATTTTGCTCATTCATGCCAGAAGGGTATTTCTAGGTCTTTCCTTCATCACTGCTTAAGCGGCAAGGAGTTTTTATTGCATCATATGAGGTAGTGAGAAGCAAAGGAATGTAAGTGGAAAAATTAAAATTTTGGAGATAACCAGTACAAATGATAGAGAACCTCTTCTCTGTGTTGGGGCACGAGATAGTACTAGTAGCCCTGATATAGCTGTATAGCATGATTTAGAAAAAAAATTCCGTGAAAGCCTACCTAGGATGTTATCTTTAAAGTCATTTTACTCAAAACTTGAAAATGCCCACTTACATCCCTTTGCTTCTCACTGCCTCGTATAATATGATAGTTCCATTTCTTCAAAATTATTCTTATTCTGGACTCATCCATTGCAATCAGGTTTAGTATTTTATTTGTATTAATCATATTGCTCGGTCGTCTTTTTTGAGGCAGAAGCATTTCAAATACATTATTCTCTTCATTTTTCATCTGTCCCGAGATACGTTGATGAACTATGTCAAAGAGGTCGATAATAAATTCTACAAACAAATCATTTATTTTCCTTTTGTTTGCTTGCAACCCAAGGAAAAACTTTCCGGTAATTATTTCCAAACATCATAGAGTTTTATTTTCTTATAAATACAGTGTTCTCTTCCGTTTTTTTTTTTTTTTTTTTTCAAAAAAACTGGAACTTCTTAAATCATTGTTGTTGCACTTTCTGCAGCTCTGGACAGCATCTTGCTGAATTACGCTCACTAAAATGCTTCTAAAATTTTTGAATACTTTACATCACAACGCTGTTTTATATAAATAGACTGTCTAATATAACCTTGAGAAATGATGTGCACATTTTTATTTGAGACAGCCTTCAGATCTAAATTTTGTAACGCAAGATTTGCTTACAATTTCTTAAATAAAAAACAACGGCATGTGCCAACCGAAGATCAAGCGCAAGACGTCACGTCATGGTTTTTGTCCGTTCAGTACTTAATAAATTATTTCAGCAGAAAACATTCTGGGCTGGACTGGCTCCTGGGGGGGGGGGGAGATAGACGACCTGTGCCACCGCCTAGGGCAGCAGATTTTAGGAGTGGCAAATTTCATGATGGCAAAATGTATGGAAGCAAAAAAAGAAAGAAAATAAAAAACTCAAATTCGTTCATTAGGTTTTTTTTTTTTTTTTTTTTTTTTTTTTTTTTTTTTTTTTTTTGCGCCACAAATTGAAGCAATAAGTGACGCAGGAGCGGACTGGCTGACTTTTATCCAGTCGGCAAAAGCATATTTTGGCCCACCTCTATAAATTAAAAAAGTTAAATTTAACAATAACAGATATCGATTCTTCCGAGTCGAGCAAATACATTAAACTAAAGCTATAATTCTTATTTTCCTTTATAGTACGGTGCAAATAGACCAAAAAAAGGCCTAACCTTAACATCCAAAGTAAAAGTTTCCCGTCAACTCCAAATTGTTCTATACAGTCCACAAATTGTTTGGCAAAAAGTTACACCGTTTTCAGAGTCGGGTTTAGGGGGGAGGGGGGGAAGAAGTTGATAAATTAGTAGTTTTTATCAGTTTTTCCGAAATATTTAGAAAACTATGGTGTTTAGCGCAAAAAGTGCAATATACAAAATAATCTACACTAAATTTCGAACAAAATGGTCCTAAACATTATTTTGTTAAGTGAATGATTGCAGAGTTACGGCAGGTGAAATATTGAAATTTTTCGTATTTTTTTAGATTTTTCGGAAAAAATATTCATTATCACTCAGGAAACTAATTTTTTGTATGAGGAGTGTTTTGTAAAAGCAAATTGCGATTTATGGGGCCGGTGGTATGTTTGTGAATAGCCCCTGAAGGAACGACAACCTCACCACCTACTCAAAGGGCTCTACTTTTAAGGGAAAGGAAGCATTCATGGACCGTGGCTATATAAATCTGCGGCACGGAGAAACCCAAACTTTCTGTAGACAATGCCGCAATAAGAATGAATATATTTTAAACATAGATGTTTTTAAATTATAAAAATTCATAATAATTATGATTCATAGTTATATCATTTTTAATGATAACATTTTTATAAGTGCAGCTTATGAAGTTTTTCTTTAGAAAGTAAGCATATTTGCCTGTATATTGCAACCATATTTTATTAAACTTTTTGAAGTTCGTAAAATAAGTTCAATAGTAATATTTAATAAAACTGTATTACGTTAAATCTGACATATTGATGTAAAGTATTCATCAGTATTCAGTCCTCTTCAAACATAGCACCGTCCTCTTCTAGATCTTCGTCTATGATATTAGTGTCCCTGTTATTACTTCTTAGACCTGAGCAATTACTGCACATGCTTGAGCAGTTTAGACCACTATTTCTGCACTCGCAGTTATGGACGCATTCGGCTTTGTAAACGCGCATCCAGCCGCTGCTGAACCTGGTGGTAGGTTCTATATGAATGCTGCCTGGTAGCAGCTGAAGTGGGGGTAAGCCAACTTGTGTGTGTGTGTGAACAATGAATGTATGGGCTGCTTTGCAATAGCCTGCAAGTAATACTAGTAGCGGAAGCTATCTAGATCTTCAGTATTCTTTGCTCCAAACATCGCAAGAAAGAAATACTTTCCTGAGTCAACCACTGAACTGGGGTCAGCTTTGGAATCGTTAAAGACTTAGAAGCTTCGTACGAAGAGCGTTTTTGGCTTACACTTTCCTAGATGGTGAAATGTTTCCCTTCTTGTAGAAAGACGGTACATTGTCACATCCTGTGAAGGCGTATATTGCGAAGAGTACACCCTTCATATCTCCAATGCTTCGCTGAATGTATGAAACAGTGCACACCTTCTCCTGCTGATTGCCTTTCTTTGGTACCACCGTTTTCAATTTGTTTTCTGATGGTGTGTGAACATTCAACAAGACTAGTAAGTCCATGTCATCACCGATCACACAAGCTTCAACTCCATTTTTAGCTTCATCAATCGCTGTTAAAACTATTAATAAGTCAGCGTCACCCGATTCTTGATGAACTGTGTAACCGCCTCTTGTCAGGAGAGAAATAAGGCCCATTTTGTTCTTAGTGTTAGCTAGAAATTCACTTTGGTTGATAGTTACATCGATTGAGTCTTCAATTTTGACTTCAAAATTAGTGGTAGAACGTGATCTACGTAATTGTTCTTCATCTTTTGTGGTTGCTTGCTCGTATTCATCAAAAACAAGTTGCTGGCCTATAATGAGCAATTACGTAATTTATGTATTGCTCGCAAATCTGTTTGAAGGTAGCTGGGAAACGTCAGAAAACACGATGAAGAAGGTGATCTTCATCAATGATGTTGGACGCTTTTTCTAAATCTGGGGTGACCTATGATTCATTTGAATCTGGAACCAAAACAGACACCATTGATTTGCTCCCCTTCCTTATCAAGCCAGATTCGTCGAACAAGGGTGGAGGATATGCACATAATTCAAATTAAAATACAATCGAGCCCGCTTATTAGAATATCTCGCTTAATGTAATACATTTTCAATGTACCAAACCAATGTAATGTTTTGTTTTTATTCCGGTTTTTGGAATATCCCACTTATTAGAATATTTTTTCGTGGCAAAATGGCTATTCACCTAAGCAGGTTCGACAGCATTTCTTAAAATCTCTCATATTTTCTTACAGTGCACACCATCCGATGTGAGAGAGTAAGGCAGGGGTGCACGTGGACTCAAGTAAAATTTTCTGAAGGCAGTGTAAAATTTTCTGAAACTATGAGGAAGCTCAACCCTTCCCCCTCCCCAGTTACAAATCTTCAAATGCACATGAAAAATCATTTAAATCATTAATAAAAATTATTTTTAAAGTTTTTTTTTTAAATAATTTTTCAGTTTTAGAATGTGCTGTCAACTCAAAATTTTCGGAAATTTCTGAAATTTCGGATCACAAACATCCCTGGTATTAGGGTTCACACATACAGTGGTCTTGTTAATTGTCATAGACTTGGTAATAGAGGCTAGAGACTGAACAGCTAACTTTCTTTTCAAGTGTATCTCTGAAAGTTTTGTTCTCAATCTTTTTTAAAGCTACATAATAATTTAACTTCAAGTGCTTTATCACAGTTCACGCAAATTGCAGAAAATCGGTTCTCGTTCCCAGTATTTCTACGTTTCTAACCCCATGTGGTGCCTCTTAGTTTCTTTTAGACTAGAAAACGATTATACAGTATTACTTTTTAATAAAATTGTTTAGTTATTTCTGTTTACGTAGCAGTTAAAATTTCATTTTCCAAAAAATCTTAAAAATGCGAAAAGTTTCTACTTTTACACCCGCCTTAACTCTGAAACCGTTCACTTAACAAAATAATGCTTAGAACCATTTTGTTCGTAATTTAGTCTAGATGATTTTGCATATTGCACTTTTTGCGCTAAACGCCATAGTTTTTTAAATATTTCCAAAAAAACTGATAAAACTACTGATTTACCAACTTCTTCCCCCCTCCCCCCCCCCAACCCGACGCCGAAAACGGTGTAACTTTTTACCAAACAATATGTGGACAGTATACAACAATTTGGAGTTGACGGCAAACTTTTACTTTGGATGTAGAGGTTTATGTCTAATTGCACTGTACTATTTAAGGGTCATACTTCAAAAAGTGTAGCTTTTCAGTCACACGCCGTTTACAGTAAAAACTTTAAGGAACAATTCATTTAGCAATGTTTTTTAAATTCATGAAAAATATATTTGTTTAAACCTGCCAACAGTTTTTTAATGATAACTTTTATTTAAAAATATTTTTGTCTCACAACATGTGAACTCTCACCTTCGTGGCATGTGACTGTTTATGTTGCATTAATAAATTGTTTAATTAAACGTATATACTTATTTATTTATTATTCATTTCACAAGTGTCTCAAATACTAATTGTTTTAAGTATATTTAAATTTTTAATATTGTTTTTTAGTTCGTTTTAGTAGGATGAGGAATGACGTCACACAATAAATTCTCACCTCCGTTACCGAAAGACAAAATGCTATTTCTCATCAACAGATGGTAGCAATGATATCACATTTGATTTTCCATGATACAAGGGAGCCTTTATTTATTTCTAGCCATAAAGAAGTTGTGAAATTTTTGTTAAAAAACAAGTAGATATATAAATTTCGTTTTAAAAACCAAGTTTGGTTATTCGAACTCTCACCTACGTGAATTTGAATTTCATTAATGTAAATTAGTGCAAAAAAGAAGTGCACACGTTTTCATATGCTTTACATATGCAATGAAGAAAAAATTTCTTTCCCAGAAAAATGTATCCATTAGGCCTATATTAATGGAAAATTCCACACCTCCGTGAATCTCATCCCTGTGACAGACCTCATCAATGTCATTATTTCTGAGGTGAAAATAAATGCTGGAGGAGAAATACATCAATTTTAGTGTTTACCAAAATTTTAAAGTACCAGTATATTCTCAAATTTACTAATTTGGCAATCTTTTGATACTATACTATTTTTTAACAGAAATCAGAACTAACGAGGAGAACTAAAATTTTAGCCGTACTTTAATTAAGAATTTAATATTAGATTCACACTAATTTTTAAAATAGCTCATTGTTTGCACAATTAACAAAATTACTACTTTGATATTAAAGTGGAGTTTCAAACAATAAAGTTTTTTTTTTTTTTCAAATAATTGGAATTTAGCTGTACAGTAAAACCTGTAAAGTTGACCACCTGTCTAAGTTGACCGCTATTTTCAGGTACAGAATTAGATCTTTTCATATAATATAACCTCCATAAGTTGACCACCTGCTTAAGTTGACCACTAAAGTAGTGCACCGCAAGTGGTCAACTTACACAGGTTTCACTGTACCATTGTTTATGGTTACTTCATGTAGGTAACACATTCATGTAAGAATGAAAAAAAAAGAAAAGAAAAAGTTCTGAAGTTCAAAAATATTATCTTTCAAAAAGTACACATTCTGGAGAATGACCCTTAAATTCTAAATCAAATTTTAAAGTTCTAAGAAAAGAAAATTGTGAAACGTAAAATAAAGCTAACACTGGCACATTTTTTATGTGCCTTGAAAGAAGGATACTAATGGTAATAAGTCTGAAAAGATAGATCTTTAGGCTTCTTTACTAGCAACATAGGAAGAACACGAAGAAAGGGAGGAATCATGTAAATCCCCCCGGAAATTTTTCGAAATTTGTTGATCGATGTAATCCTAAGGAGAAAAGAATCGGGAGAAGAGGTTCTAGTTCCCTTCCAAGTGATAGTTTCAAAGTTGAAGTCAAAAACCTCAATTTTACAATTTTCGGTAACGTTAGAGAAGATTATAAAGAAAGGGTTACCCCCACAACTTTTTTTTTTACTTTTTTTTTTCAAAATTCAAGTCCATTTTAGTCTATCTTTGTTTACAATAGAACATGAATGGGCTGTGCCTAGAAATTCTCCGAAATGGGAAGATTTAGAAATGCAATTTTAGGCTACCCTTGATAAAATTAATGGATCAGGAAAGCATCGGGAGCTCTCTACGAAAACGTTTCGACTTTGAAATATTAAAAAATGCAAACTACTATCTTTGGTCACGTTTGAGAGAGTAGGATGCTCAGTGATCTCATTTGGAAGCATTTGACAATTGAAGTGTACTTGATCCAATTTTAAACTACATTTAGTTACTATAGAGAACCCGGCAACTCTCCTTCGAAATTTTTCGACATTGAAATTTTAAAAACATAATCTTATAATATGTTTGAAAACATTAAAAGGAAAGGGGCCAGGTTTACCCCAAGATTTTTTAGGAGGGCGCCGTGCCCTTCCACTTTTAAGCTAACCTCTGACCTTTAACTTAATCAACCCTTCTTGCCCCTTAAAAATTTAAACAAAACTTCCCAAAAGCGAAATTTTTTTCAAAACGTTCTCCCACACGCCTGTCCTTAAAACGTCAATCCCTTGTTTCAATCACCTATCCACAAGAACCTGATTGGAATATATCTGAATGTTTTTTGCATCACCTTTAAAACTAACCACCAAAAAGCTTTCTAATATTTTAAAAATAATTACTATTAAAAACACTAGGAACTTTGCATGTACCTTCTATACCAAAAAGTAAAAGAACCGCCTTTTTTATTTGACAAAACTTAGCTCAAATGGTGTCCTTTTATCTGAAAGCGCATCACTGCCCCTTTTTGGTCTGGGGGAAACACTAGTTCCCTCTGTGCATTTTTTCCTTTTCTGAAAGCGAAATAAATTTTAGGCTGTAGTGCAGATAAAAGGGTTACGGAGCTCTCCCACGAAAACTTCTATAAGTGAATCTTTAAGCTATCTTTAGTGACTTTAAGGGAACGGCGAAGGTTCGAAGACTTTGTCTGGGCAATTTTTCGATATTCAAATCTGAAAAACACAATTGAGGGCTTTGATGCAAAAAACAGGTAAGTCCAGACTCACTCATTTTTGGTAAGACCAACAAATAACATCAGTGTCCGACAGAAAGGCTCTAATATCTTTCCCACATTATTTACTAGGGTCTGGTGGGGTAAAGTGGTCATAAAATCGTAGGTTTTCAACTTAGGTGGATAATAAATACAATAAATTCTTTAAAAACTTCAACTTTGTTTGTTGTTATTTTACATTACATTATGAAAGAACACGGTACATAGAATTTCAGGGAAAAAATATTGTTTTAAGTAGTTTTATAACACTTTCATTTCCCTATATATTTATGACCACTTTACCCCATGGGGTGGGGGAAAGTGGTCATAGCATGGGGTAAAGTGGTCACTGTTTAAATTAGATACAAAACCGTTATAAATAACCGTAATATTTGTATATTTCGATTACTTTTATAGTTACAAGTCTATGCACGAGTATATGCGGGTATACATAAGCATTTATACGTGATTACCTACAGTACATGTGTTTAAACGAGTACATACGTGTCACGTGTATATATAAGTATATACGCGTATAAACGAACATCATATGCGTGTATGCACTTGTATCTCGAGTATATACATGCATACCTGAGTATATGCGTGTATAGTAGACATATATAACGCATATATAGGTATACATACATACATTTACGGGTATACACGACTTATTCCGTGGATATATCCAGTGCGTGTTTGCACATGTCTACTCACGTACATATATATGGAAGCAACGAGTATATACGAATGTTTACGTGCAAACACGATTAAGTACCAGTATAGACGTATATACGTACATTTACGTTTATATCAATACATATATACTCAGGTATATCCCCTAATATACATATATGCTAACAGAGTGAATCCAAGGCCTGGGGCAAAAACCAAAGGGGTGTGTGAGAGGAGAGGATACGAAGCAAAGAATCATAATGAAATTATGGCCGCTGACGCGCTACATGCACACTGAGCCAGAAACTGATGGATGCAAAACAGGCCACAAATTTTTCACACAAACATGCCTTGCAGGTCTGTGGACCCGGGCTCTGAACTGGGGATGCCGGTCGGTGGATTTTCAACATGAAGAAAATCATCAGCGCACATGTCGATTGATTATGCGGCATGTAAAAGATCCCTAGGGTATTCGTTTGGCTTCGAACTCCCTAGGAAAAAATTAAACTCCTAGTGCAATTTCGCATCAAAGAGAGCCGAGGTACCTCCACCTGGTGGAAATTGGGCATCAAAAAAACTACTGTGTCATATGCATCAGCGCCTAAATGGTGACACATAAAAAACTGATGCATTGTAGGGGAGCGCACTAGGTCTGGTTATGGCCCAGACGCCTCTTCAGGTGGGTCTCTTGTACAACCCAATTGGAAAAAAAAGAAAAAAAAAAGATGATTTTAACCAACATTTTAGTTTTTAAGAAATATTTAGAGCAGATGTTAAAGTTACGGCCTATAGTAGCTCTAATCCACGCATCGCAACAAAGGCACAGCGACTGATAAAAGTTTTTCAAAAGTCTCATTATTGCAACAGAGAGTGCTTTGTGATTTCGATGCATGTATTACAGCAACTGGCCACAAAGTTTATCAATCACTTTAACACTTTCTTAAGATCTAAAATGTTGTGTAAAATTGTCTTTGTGTAATAAATTTGTGACCTGTTTTGCATCCCTCAGTTTCTGACTTTGCGTGCATGTAGCGCGTCAGCGTTGTGTTTGTGACCATATGTTTCTTATGATTCTTGTTTTTTCTACTCCCCTCTTACATCTTTTAAGAATTTGCCCAAGAGTTTAATCTTACCCTGTATACGTGTATATCATATGCTTGTGTGTAAGTGTCTACTCGAGGATCGAGTACGTACGCATATATACGTGTCTACCTGAGAAAATAAGTGTTCGTATATATATGAGTATAAGCGGGTATATACGTGTATAGTCGAACGTATACCTTTATAGACAAAAAATACTTGCAGATACCCATATACTACGCGTTTATTGGTGCATTTATGTGCATGCGTATGTATACTTGCCTACACGAGTATATGCGCATGCATACGCATATACTCGTATATTTAACCCTGTTTACTGTAAAAACAATACATATTAAGTAGAATTAATATTTCATTTGTGTCTGTCTCATACTTAAAGATTACGTGACGTTAGAAGGACAATATTCGTTAAGCCTAATATTATGACCACTTTACCCCATCTTACTTAAATTGTTCTGAAAAATTAACCAAAATAGATTCAGTTAACTGCTAATGAGTAAGAGTTATTGAGACATGTAGGAAGCTTTCTGTGCAGTCAATCTGTTCATAATTCTAACAAACAAAATTTTCCAAGAAAGTTAAAAGAGGTGTTCAGATTTTGAAATTTTTCATATTCACACAAAGTATTTTATTTTACCAAATAAAATTTTGCCAGATGTGAAATTTTGTATTCAAAATGTAGTTTCTAACTGCCCTATCCTAAAGTAAAATTTTCACGTTCATTCGAACATTTATTTAAAAGCTATAGTCATTTATCTGACGAATGACCACTTTACCCCATTGACCACTTTCCCCCACCAGACCCTACAAAGTAGAGGTCTGATCTTATATTTGTGTCGCGTTGTTGCACCAATCGGAACATCTATATTCCTTATACGCAAAAAAGGATTTTTTTTTTTAAGGAGTAGTTTGGACATAACTCAGGATTTAAGTTTTGGCCGGAAAAAAACTGATTTTATCCAAGCCACTGGCTAAAACCGGTTAAAACCGACCAAAACTGGATTTAACCACCATAGAAATGGCCAAAACTAAATTACATGAAAATACACTTCTAATTTGTATGTATGTGAGAGATGTGTGTTTTGCAACTAATAAATCTGTTGGCAGTTTTTTAATTAAGCACAGCAATTTTAGTTAATTAAATATAATATAAGTGAAGTAATTTACATTTTTATAACAATAGTAGTGAACAAATTTCAACTTTCTTCAAAATTAATAACTGAAATTGCTCACAACTAAAACAAAAAACCTAAGGAACACAAAACAGCCTGTAACATAAATATAGTAACTTTTCAGTAGTGTTGCTTTTTAATTTTCAAAAGTGTTCCCCCCCCCCCCCTGTACCTTTAGTTTTGTTTTAAAAAAATGCCTTTACATGTTTCTAAAAGAAGTTTTCTTTTCTCTCTCTTATTTATTCTTCAAAATTACTTGAGATACTTTCAAATACTTTGTACATTTGTGTGTGAGAATTAAAATCTATCTATTCAAAATGTCAATGTTTCACTCTTATTTTTTTAATGTTACTGCACATTTTTCATGTAAACCTTATCTTCTAAACATGCTGTAATTTCTACAAACTGTAAAACATACTATTTAGATAAATAATGAAAGATGATTGATTATGGTTTGTTTTGCATTTCTTTTTAATAAATTATTGTTTGGTTTTCATTTAAAATTTGATAATTATCTAAGTGGCCAAAACTGGATAAAACTGATTTTTTCCCGGCCGGTTTAAACCGGTTTTATCCATGGTTAAAACCACCACTGGCCGAAACTCTTACAACCCTGACATAACTTGTTCTTGCATCAAAGTCCTCAATTGACGACTATCGTTGGTGACTTTAGGACTACAAAGGGACCTCATACCTAAAGTACCATCTTGTTTACCCGTACGCCCTTACATATATTTTACTCCTCTCGGGGCCCCCTTCAAGCTCGGAATCGGGCCAACAGGTGTCCCCCCCCTTCTCTTGTGCATGCCCCTACTCATGTATCAACGCCCCAAAGCATGGCCCACGCATTAATAGCAGGGCTGGGGCCGCTTTGTTTAATGGTGCAAGCACCTAAAAATTTTTGTTAATAGACGTACAAATATAAGTTTTTAACGGTCTTTGCTCGTCCCGGGCTTTTTTTTCAGGTCGCGTTGGACCCCAGTTTCTCTGGCCCCCTCCCGTTTCCTCAATGTGAGAGCCACGGCCCCCAGAGCTCTAAAAACTAGAGAGAAAGTTGATAAAAGAGGAAAGCATTCGCACGTGTGGACTACGGCTATGTACTTTGGTCCCTGTTTAGGATGGAAAAAAATAAACCTGTTTCCAAACGCTTTTTTCACATACAGTAAACAAGTTA
This sequence comes from Uloborus diversus, assembly GCF_026930045.1. Classification (NCBI taxonomy): domain Eukaryota; kingdom Metazoa; phylum Arthropoda; class Arachnida; order Araneae; family Uloboridae; genus Uloborus; species Uloborus diversus. The sequence continues at coordinate 73,653,145 of NC_072740.1, forward strand.
CATGTTTATTTTTTTTTAAATCACATATTAAAATATTATGTGAATTTAAATGTATTAAGTTCAGTAAAAAATATTCTTGAAATGGCCCACTCGGTGGTTGGCCCAGTCGGGGATCCCCGACTAGCCGACCTGGCCAGTCCGCCCCTGACTGACAGTATGATCGATGAGTTTAAAATAAGCCAAAAAACTTCTAGAGCCGGCCCTGGTAATGAGAAGATGCTACGAAAGACTGTAACTGACAGATTGTTACGACTTTGCTTAAGATGTGCCTGTGTAAGCTCCTTTTCCCCTTCCTTCGAGCAATCCTTTACTTCCAACTATTATTAAAGACATATATCAGAATGTATATAATTTTATTGCCTCCCTGAATTTCTACGATCTCGATCGTTCCCAAATTTATTGTAACTCTTATTTAAATAATATTATCAAATAATTAATCTTAAAGCCGAATCTACTTCGGATAGTGCTAAGAAGAAAAATTTTAAATACCCTTTTCCAAAGCTATCTTTAAGATGAGATTTCGTAAAGTCAATTTAAGTTTTTGCAAATTTATTCCTTTGGGTTCAAAAAAAAAAATATTTCTAGACCCCCTCTTTCAAAACGAGGGATTTCTTGGAAATTTTCCAAGCAATACTGCGAGAAACGCCTTTGAAAAAAGTTGCCTTTTGAAGTATTGACCGAGAAAAAGAAGTTTCTTCATTTTATAACCATTTCAAAGCAATAAATATTCATTAATTTTGAGATACTGGACTATGTTTGGAAAATTTCGTTAAATTAAAGTTTTGAATGTTTTTAACATAATTAAAAATGGTTGCGTATTTTTTTATATTGGACTCATAGAATGAAGTTTCGAGCTCCTCATTTTAGCCATATAAAACTGCAGCATGTTTAATTACAATGTTACGGAACTTTTAATCTTAACTTTTTCTCTTAGTATGATTTTTTTCATGAAGGTGCGCATTTTTGCATTAGAGGTGAAAAAAGAAATTTTAAATAATTACTGAAATTATAATTTAAATGTAGGGGAGACCGGGGCTAGTAGTGACATTTTGGTCATTTTTGATATTACCGTTTGATTTGAACTGATGTGAAACATTTAGTGCATCATATCATGGGAGCAAATCTTGAGCAATATATTTATAAAACAATTATCAACATTTTAAACGTTTTTCATGACATAAAATGGAATTTGCGTAGCCTCTAAGTTTGTCTCAACTTGCCCCGTAGTGGGGCTAGTAGTAACATGCTTGAGGCACATTGTGACACACAAAAAATGCGTACAAATACGTTGCAACATGTGCATATTATGTAAGAAATTGTCACAAAATTTACTTTTGCTGTAGAAAACACGATAAATATCTTAAAAACAGTCCAATGCTCTACTTCCAAACTTACATAAGACACTGAGACTATCAACCTGCTCACTCACAAGACACGACAGATGTTGAAACCTATTGGCTCAGTCAGGAGGCTTAATGTCACAACTTGCCTCTGGCACAACTAACCCCGGTCTCCCCTACTTTAAGGATATTCAAACAATCAAGAAATTTCAGCAAGGGTAAAAACGTTCGTTATTTATTTCACTATATGCAATCGATAATACATTTCCTTTTTTTTTTTTTTTTTTTTTTTTTTTGTATCACGCGATAAAACTATTGAGATCATAATAACATTTTTTAAAGATTTATACATATGGTAAAATAGTATTGCGTATGTGTGTGGCTTACTTCCCGATAAAAAGGTAAGAACTGGAAGCACGAAATTTCTTATACAGAGTCAGTTTTACTGACGACATATACTTCGGACGCAGTTTTTTGATAAATTTACTGTGAAAAAAAGGTTATCAGATGTTTTATGGAACTCTTCATTCAATTGAGAAGTAGTTTTCGTGTTAATGTATAATTGCAAATAGCGAACCTTAATTTTACTGCGATGTAAATGTTAAAAGTCATCAACAATAAAACTTTCCCCAAGAATGTATTTCGTTCATGCCGTCGAAGTATGTATGTCGTCGTGAATGTGTTTCGTATTCCTTTTTGTGAGTTATGCAATTAGGGTTTCCAATCCCGCAGGATTTCTGAATTGCAAAGAGGCAATCTCACGGCATTCCGGAAACCCATGGGATTGACTTTATTCTTCTGAAAGTTACATTTTAATGTCAAATAGAAAACCTCTGCATTTTAGGAAGGACTGCTTTTTTTTCTTGTTCGATATAAAAACTTCCTTAGACAGCGAAAAAAAAAAACACTTTTTCTCTCACACAACCTTTACGAAGATGTAATATCTTGTTAAAAACACACTTACAAACATGTGGATGCGGCTTCTTATCTCAGTTGCGTTACTTACCCCTTCGCATACAATCCCCGGTCTAACCTGCCCATTATATTCTAAAAAAATATCCACTCTTCTTAAACTGATTATATACTACTTGCAAAAACTTTGAAGAGCTGGCGCTGATACGAAGTAATTTCTACTGAATTCATGAAATGATGATCGCTGGTTAAATTTAGCAACACTAATTATTTCTACTTATCAGGCGGTATTTTCTGTTTTACTACAAATATGTGCTTTGTAACGACTTGCTAGTGAATTTCTAAATAAAATAAAAGACAACATTTGGGACAGATGAATTACATACTAATAGATCCAGATTACCCTACTAGATAAAATCTTGCCTTAAGCAATATGTGTTGTTGTTAAACCCCCACAACTAATCATAAAACTTCTTTTATCCTTTAATTTGTTTGGGCCTAAATGAAAAATATATATTCGCTTCCCTTATCTATTTCTGCATCTGAGAGCTTTCAGGGTGTTACTTTATTTGTTTTCCTTCATGCCTGCGGTAGATATACGTTTTTGTTTCTTTCGCGTAGGTTATATTGTTTTTGCTGTCGGAAATAAAAGGGAATGTATTTCTAACTTAATCTTGAGTAATAAACGAGTTGCGTGGAGAGTCGTTTTCAGCAGGTATCGATATTTCATGTAAATTAGTGATCGATAACTTGCAGACGTTGCAATTAAAAGGAATGTTTTTATTTTGAAAAGTTATGTGATGGATTTTTCGGTCGAGTGTGTGACGAGTGTGACGAGTGTGAGACACTCGTTAATTTAATTACATGTGTGTGAAAAGTGTTCAAAAATGAAAATTTTGAAAATTGCATTCTCCGCAAGCTTGCCCCTGTTTCATATGATATTATAGATTTAAGAAAAGCATATGAGGTGAAGGTATTAATAGCAAAGAGTAACGACAGATTTCGACTTAAAGATAATGATTTCGCATATATAAAGCGGAGTGTTCTCTTAATCATCGATTTCTTAGTGAAAAAGTTTACTAATAATACAAATAAACGCGGAAATATTTTGGAAATATTTTACATTTTTAGTGGTCATACTTTCAGTTTCTGAAATGCTAATCTTGCATACAATTAGTTGAACTAATATAAGAAGGTACTGAACTTTTTATTTATTTTTATGAAACTGGTTTTACATGTATGGGTTAGTGTAATATTTCTCTCGACAGTTATTCAAAATTTTTGGTTTTCTCACTTTATTCTAGACATTGATGAAGTTGAGTTTTGAAAACCCCAGTTTAGTATCCATGCAAAAAGATAATGACTTTTTAGAGTATAAAATTGATTTCATAAAAAGTAGTCGAAAACTTTGTACTGCATAGTGAATAAAATATAACAACGTATATAAAGTACAAATTCAAAATGAAAAAAGGTTAAAAAACCAGCAAACAGCTGTTTCGGCACTCTAAAATACAAATGCCATCATCAGTGCAATTAAAAACGAAGACAGGTTCAACCCGACTAAAACACAGTCGAGGCGAACATTGGAATAAGAGACGAGTTGTAAAAGATATGAGAGCAGTACCGGAAACGATGACGTCAAGGTTACGTCAGAACTACAGAGGACAGTTGCACTCAGGAGAAAACGTCACGGACAAAAAATAAATCAAATAACAGACTTCCAAACATTAGGAAAAGGGGGAGTGCTAGACAAATCATTGACGATTAAATTAGCATTTTTCCATATGTAATATGACTCCCAAAAATCTAAATCATGAATGGACGAACACTCGTGAATAACCTTGGCGGAAGAAAAAATAAAATTATGGCCACAAGACCAACAATGTTGAGCAATAGAGGAGCGTTTGAGATCCTGTTTTTTGACGTAGTTTTCGTGTTCTTTTATCCGGAATTTGAGGGATCGTCGAGTCTGCCCAATGTAGGCCAATTTGCACTGGCAGGAAACACTATAAATGCCCCATTTGTCAAGGTTCTGAACAGGGTGTTTAAGCTGTGAATATTTTAATTTATTAACAGGAGAAAAAGTGACGGAAAAATGAAACTTTTTTAAGATTTTGGCAATTTGTAGACTGATTTTAGGAAAAAAGGGTAAGACAACGGAACTCGAATAGTTCACAGGAGCAAGTGTTTGATTTTTGTTAGCTGAACTACATAGCTTCTTATAAATGGTATCAATAATATCTGATGTGAATCCCCGATCAACCGCAATACCTCGTAGGTAATTCAGTTCTGATGAAAGTAAATTGGAATTTGAACAAATGGCTAAAGCACGGTAAATAAAAGATCTAAAAGCAGCCAATTTTTGTTTAGGAGGGTGAACGGATAACTTGTGGGGGGGAAGAGAAACAGCAAAGGGTTTACGGAAAACAGTAGTTTTTCATTTTGAATTTGTACTTTATATACGTTGTTATATTTTATTCACATAAAATTGATTTGTCATTATTTGATGAAGTCTTGTGGTGGGATATCTGAATTTTGCGTAAAATGCTGACAACTTATTCCAAGTCAAACAATAGGTCTTAGAAACTGCACTAACAGAAAACATGCCTTTACGATTCAAAAACACTGAGATTATGCTGCTCCATAGTAGAAATAAGCTATCTAAATTTTAGTAAATTGTGAAAGTTAAGTGATTTGTTTAAAAGATATCTAAACATTGAATTTTTACATATGAAAAATGCTAGTTTACAACTTTCGACGTCCCGACCCCTACTCTAATTGATCAAAATTTTTTCTGGGGTAATTTATTGTTTATAGTGAAATAAGATCTTCGAAATTTGGCTCAAAATTTAGCAGAGGAAAATTAATGATTCAAAAACTATGTTTTCTGGCCAGTGGAAGGATCAACCCCATAACATTCAGGTTTTAATTACTACACTTACACCAACTGAGCTCATGGGCCTCAACCTTGGGATGCTTTACACTGAAGCAATGCTAAATAAACCAACAGAATGAGCTAAATTAAAATCGATCTCCTATTTGTTAAAGTTTTTAATATTTTTTAGAAATCCGTAATTAAATGTTTTGTTTCCTGATTCTAGCAACAGAATAACTGTAGTTCGGAATAAAAGAGTTTAAATTATAAATTCATGGAAATTTGAATTGGAATTCTGCTGAAGCAAAAATTCATTAAAACACAATGTTTTATAGCCATGGGAATTCGAACTCACGACTTTCTCAGTATTAGCATAACGATATAACTACCCAAACCAATAGGACTCTATCCCGGGATGCTATACACTAAAGCAATGCGTAATAAATAAAACAAAATTAATTGACGAAAAGACCAAACTGTGAATTAACTGGTGTTTTTTCGCCAAAAAGAAACTTTAAAATGATGGATTACTTGTGAAGTTGGATAAATTATTAAGGACATTCTGGCGTCCCCACAAAGAAAAGAAAACACCTTAGTAATAAGAGTAAGATATTCTACTGTTGCTTTGAGTCAAGCATAGGATTTTTTTTAAACTCTAGATTTGGTTATTATTATGGTCCGTTAGCACTTTGCCATTTTTCCATCAGTAACAATGCTAAATAGTTAGAAACTAAGTGTTTGAAAATATCCAGTGATACGAAACTAAAATTTATGTGAGGAAAAAAGCGTACTCACTGTACATTCAAATTCTGTTTTTTGGATTAAGTTTGTGCGTGTTGAATCTTAGTTCAAACATTTCTTATGTTTTATTTGACTTGATTCTCTTAACGCCTAGTGGCGCATGAGGCCGTGGCATTCCATCCCAACCGATTTAATGCCGCCTCCCTGGCACTCCCCCAGCTTGGCCAACCAAAGGCATTTTTTTCTTGTATGACCATCTGACGCCAGCTTAGTTTTGGACGCCAGCGCTTCCTCTTGCCATCAGGGGTCCACGTGAGAGCAGTTCTTGTAGAGTCTATTGCTTGCACTCTGAGAACATGTCCTATCCATGATCATCTGTGCGTTTTTATCAGTGTGGTTATCGGCTTGCAATTTGTACGTTTGTACAGGTCTGAATTCGATATTTTATTTGGCCAGTATATGTTTAATATTTTTCTCAGGCTTTTAGTTTGAAAGGCATCAAGCTCTTTTTCTTGCTCTTTTTCTTGCTGTCTAGTTAGCTTCCATGTATTGCTGCCATATAGTAGGACTGCTCTAACTGTTGAATTGAAAATTTGTATTTTGAGTTTTGTGTGTATGTTTTATTTATTGAGATATAAAGTCTGAATCAACATATGTTCCATGTTTTCTATTAATATCAATTCGTAGCTGCTAGAAGTTGAGAGTCTGAAATCCTATAGTAACATTGTAAATACTTAATATGCGGAAAACGAAAACCAATCTTCTAAGATTGGGCGTCTTGTTGTATCTCAGTTAGTTTCAACAATTCGCAGCTTGAAAAAATAGTGGCACAACTCAAAAAGCAAATTTTTCAGGATACCATTTTTTTAATTTGTTGCGATTTTTTATTTATTGTTTCATTCATAACAATTCCTAGTTATTTTAATGCCCCTTAAAAATGGTTTCACACACTTTTTTGTTTATTTACTACTACATACTTTTTTGTTTATTTCATGCAGTTTTTGGGCTAGCTTTTTAGGGTTCCCCAACATTTTAATTAAATTTAGATCAAATTAGGTTTTAATAAAATTGTCATCTACCGGCAACTTCACTATTGTGTCTCTATTCCATATAAAGATTTTTTTTCATTGTATTATCAATTAAAATTCTCATTTTCGGTATTTTTTGAGTTGTGTCACAATTCTTTGCAAGCGACAAATTCTTATTTTATAGTAACTGATGTTTTAAGACTATGTTAATGTAAGTGCATTATTGCCTTGCTTATTTTCCCCACTCATACTAAGTTTCTATTGCTAGAAAACTCAGAAATTCTCAGATTTTAATGGACACATTTAGATGCTCACCATGTATTTAAGTGTCTATTTTAGTATTAAGTTTAAATATGCTAAGACTCGTGAGCTTAAGTAGTTTTTAACATGATAGTTAAGGTTTAAAGGCTCAAATACCATGAGTCAAGAACTATTGTTTTTATTATCTTAACTCACTGTAACTATCAACTACTAGAAAGTTATACTTGCAAAGAGTTTTAAGTTCTAAGCAGAAATAACAATTTTCTGCTCTTAAACTCAATGTTGACTTAAATCATGCTTTCTCAATGAACCAATGTGTTAGCTTATTAGCATAATTTGCACGTTTTTCTCCACCTTAATGGACAACATTTCTGAAAATTCAGTTTTAAAGTGGTTTAAAGAACAAATAATTTCAACAATAATTGCATTAAATATTTAACGCTAACGCCGAATTAGTTTAATTGCATGAGAAGCACCTAATTTAAGAAATACACATAAATTAACAAAGCATTTATATTATCTTAATTGGTAAGAGAGTACTTAAATTACCAACAAACAGCTGCTACATAATAAACTTAGATTGCCCTATTTGTTCTGGAAACATGCTGGATGCGAAATTAAGAAACAAGCAAGATATTTTATTTATTAGACAGGTTGTCATTTGCAGGAGTAGTGAGCTAAAATACCAGTTTAGAGATAATAAGCGCAGTATTATACCTAAATGGTTAATGAAAGAAATATATGGACAGACTTTACTACTACTACTATTTTTATTTTGTTATGTTTTAAAAATTTGAGGGTTATAGAGAGTTGTGAGATGACTTACATTAAGATTATTAGGTGTAAAACAAATTGGATACATCATCGATTTAGAGCAACAGTAAGACATCTAAGGCTAGTAAGATACCCTACTGTTGCTCTGAGGCGACGATGTTTTACCATTTTGTCATTTTATTGATATTTTACATAACTCTTATGTCATTACGTTTCAGCCACTATATTAGCACTAGTCGTTAATTTAAAGATAATTGTGGTAGAATAGTTTGTCTTTGTAAGTAATGGAGATATTTACATGGACATAAATTAAATGGCACAGATGAAAATATTATTAGAATAAGAAAAAATTAGATCAAACTAACGATAAACTCCTAATAACTAATTGTATAAATAAGCATCAAAAGCTGGAGACACGTGTTTCATGTTGTTCAGGTTCCCCTTCTTCAGTTTATTAAATGTTAAGTCTTACGATAAAAATCACCAGAAGAATTAGCAACTTTGATGATTTTCATCTCAAAGCTTGCAATTGTATGCCTTAATGGAGGAGTTATATGTTGCTCGCAAAAGCTTGTCTGAAATTTCAATGCTTTTTAGTGTATTTCATTGGTTTCATCTTCTGTCTTAATATTTATGCATAGAGTAAATCTATTTGAATATTCTGTTATGAATCCTTACGTGTTATTAAACTAAAAGTAGATCATTAAAATGTGAAAATAAATGAATTTTAAGAAGAAAAACAAATTTTTAGTCAAATTATGCACATTAATGACGTAATCATATCAATGATGGCAATAAATATAATTACAGCTATAATATAATTTTTTCCCCGCATTTGAATGGACTTTCGACAGTTGCATTCAAGTTAAAATTATGGTAGTTGAAAACCATAACCCAAGTTATCTTATAACGCAATTGAGTCATGCCAGCTTCCAGTGGGACTAATCAGCCATACATTTGTCAAGACAAACAGAAGAACACCTGTAAAGAACGGTAAAGTGCTTTGCTTTGGTAAACGTATCGAAATCGTGCGTGGCACACTCATAAGCCGAAGCTTCCTTTATGTGACGTCATTTATACTCTCGATATCAAGTAGCTCAATAGGAAATCATTCTTACGTGCATTAAGTCGTGCACGGATAATGTTGTGTGCTTGTGGCTCCATGAGATATCGTGAGCTGTCATACTGATGATGGGATTTTTATCTTAAGGTAGGACAATACTTGTTTATTTCGGTGAAGACTTGTTTACTTCGGTTATGTTACGAATGTTACATTTAATATAAATATTTTGTATAAATAATATACCAATCCCTGGGAAGTAAAGGACACCCTGGCACAAAAATAAAAGTTAAAAGGAGGTGTGTTTATAGTTCTTCTGGGGTTTTTTTTTTTTTAACCTCAAAACCAATATTGAAATGTGCCAGCTAATGCTGTTTTCCTTTATCTATTTTGTTTACTATTAGGAATTAGACTTTGTATTTTATACCACTGAATATGGAAAAAAAAAGTTGAGTAATATTCACCCCTGGGCAGATAAACAGCAGTATCTGCAAATGAGTGGCTTTTTTTTTTTAACTATAGCTTCATAGTACAAACTTGTTGATTTGTGTTTCGCTGAAAATGAAACACACAAAAAAAAAAAAATTCAAACATTTGACTAGTGTTTGTTGGGAAGTGAAAAGCGCGTTTCTTCAAACATCTCAAAAAAATCGTTTCTGTAGATACTGTGGTTTACTTTCCCACCGCAGTATAGTGCTTAGATCCTGATTTTAGAAAGTGACGTAGTCATGTCAGGACAATGACCTCTCCTGGTATAACTAATAGACACACCAAATTATAATTCCAATTAACGTTCAGATCTCTTAACAAGCGAACTTTTTTTTAAACTCAACGATCCTATTCAACTATTTAATCAGTGGTTTATTTACTACATTCGTATGAATGTGACATTAGGTATATTGGGAGAACAAGGCACGTTTTAAAATTTATGTTGGAAGAACATGCAAATTATGTGAAACAAAACAGGAAATTTTAGTCATCAATACCGAAACATTGTCGGGACGCTGGTCATAGATTTAAATTTTCCGAAGTTAAGATTATTTGCAGATTTTCCACAGTTAGGGAGCTGACTTTTTTTTTTTCTTTGTTTGGAAACTTTTTACATGCATACAATTTTTTTAAATATTTGAATAGAGTTTTTTTGCAGTTCCTCACATGTCTTTGATTCCGCTAAATGAGTTCAAATTTGCGTTCTCTAATATCTCAACTGCCAATTGGTGCTCAGCAACTGCTGAAACCTGATTGGTTTTGGAGTCGTCTCTCAAGTATTTAAACAGCACCCTTGCAATGTTTTTCATTTCTCAGCTAAGCATCTACAAATGGAACAAATGCCTTCGACACCAGTTTGCCTATTTTAACGTTTTTATTTGCCCATAATAATATTGCACTTATTTTATCATTTTAAGCGCTAAGTACTTAATTTTAAAACAGCTTTTAGTCAGCAGCGAACAATACTTTTCCTTTGCTTTCAACAACTATTATATGAAACTATGAAATAAACAGTAACTTAATTACCATTTCACCGAAAATTTCAAAACTTCCACTTATTTGTTTCATGATAAATTCTGATTAAATTTAGTGACCTTTCTTGGCAAAATATACTGACTTAGTTATTTATTTTTGGTATATGTTCTACTGCTTGGATTGAAAATTTTCTTGGTGATAAATAAGACACAATAGAAATTATTCAACTTCAGCTATCTTACACGTACCCAAAATTTACCATGAGAATATGAATATAAGTTTGGTCTTTTTATCCATATGGAGCTGATATTTAATGCAAGCAAAATTTTATGAGTTATTCAAACTGTTCAAACAGAATTAATTCTTTATGTATGCTAGAAAACGTTCTTCACAAAAGGATTGAACCTAGAATAAATTCTAAATCACTTTTCGTTTCATTTCTACCTATTGTAATGAAAGCTACAGAAGACCTTTTCTTTATATCAATAAATGTGAACTCATCTTTTTAAACATATGAATATCTTCACAGCGAGTATTTTAAGGGAATGGCTTTTTAAATCTTCCAGCTTTTTTTCTAACTATAGTGTTATGAATTTTAGGTCGATGTTTTCTTGATTAATATTTGAGTTTGCACCGTTGCACTAAATATAGGTGCTAAACGCTCATTTTAATCTACTTTTTATTAAGTGCTTCGACCAGAATTTTAGGCAAAGATAAACATTTTTTTTTAAACTAGCTAAATAAAAGTTTATAAACTCTGATTGCAATCAAGATTTTGTTAATGGCAAAATATTTACTTTTAACATAGGGTTTTTGTATTAGCTATTATGAGTCCTGATGTCAAGGTTTTTCAAAAACCCTGCTTAAAATCTTTAACTCATGATAATCACTTATAAGTAAGAAATCAAGATGGCTATATTTTATTTCAGTTCCAATTAAACAAAAAGTTTCATTTATCATTCAACATTAATAACAATAAACTTGCAGTTTAATAAAATAAAAAAGATTAAAATACAGCTAAAATGTTCTTGAAAACATCAAAACATTTTATATAAAGAACTTAAATACTTTAAAAATATTTTTTAAAGACTGAAATAACATTACCTCTGATGTATTAGGCCTCCTTTAGACGAGACAACTTAGTTGAATCAACTTTTGAACGAGCGGTTATTAGGAAGTGTAACTAGGTAAAAAAGTGAAGGAATCGCCTATCCCTGTCACGACGGTCAACTAGTGATGGGCATAATCAAGTTCTCATAGTCGAATCATTCGATTATTTAAGATCACTCGAGAACTCAATTATCACGAGAACTCGATTATTACATCTCGAGTTATCGTTTATTACGAGGGCAAATCAAAAAGTCTTTGTGCCTAAAAGTCTTTGTGTGTTTTGGCTTATAAAAAATAGCACACAAAAAGCCTTTGTGTGCTATTTTTTATAAGCCAAAAAAAGATACATACAGGTAATTGCAAATATACGTAGTAAACTATGCTACTTACACTATTTCTACACATAGTCACTACATCGGTTCAGACATTTGTCCCGTCGTAGCACTTAATTAGAGAAACTTCATCAGTGGAGCGAAAACGTGAAAGTCACTAAGGCAAGGTTTGGATTTTAGGTGCCCATATGAATTGCTATGGGCTTATGTCCGTTGCTCCATACAAAACGAATAATACTTCCCGGCTCATAAGTTGTGGACGTCTGAAGAACAACCGGCATCTTAAATGACAAATAGCAGATCCGCTCTTCCGAACAAAAGGCAGGTACGGTTCAAGTAACTGTCACTGCTTGGAATGTATATGTTTGCTTTGTATTCACAGTCATATTTTCGCTAAAAAAATAGGCGCAAAGACTTTTTGATTTGCCCTCGTACATCTCGAGTTCTCGATTAACACAGTTCGAGTTCTCGATTGACACAGCTCTAGTTCTCGCTTGACACAGCTCTGGTTCTCGATTATCACAGCTCGAGTACTCGGTTTCAAAAACTCTCGATTATCAATCGCTCGAGTTTTCGATTTCAAAAGATATCTTATCAATCGCTCGAGTTCTCGATTTTTAAAGATCTCGACTATCAGTCACTCGATTATCAGACCTGCTCGATTACCGAGATCTCGATTATTAAAAGTTCTCGATTATGCCCATCACTATGTTCGACTGTGCCTGGTGGGCTCAACACACCACACTAAAAAATTTGTGTAATCTTTCTCCATAAATCGCTGACAGCTAGCCTGCACTACTATGGAGTAACTTAACTGATATAACTGGTGTAAAGTTACACATCACTTGTGGTAGGTTACACCATGGTAATATAACTATAGTGTAATGTGTCAACAATTTCTGAGTAATTTCACACCAGAACTTTCTGTACGCTTACAGAGGTATTGCTTAAAAGCAAAAATTACGCTTTCATCTGACTTTCTTGAACGATTTGTCAAGTTCATAATTTTTAACAATATTTTTTTTATTTAGTACACATTATTTATTTAAATATACAAACAATACATTTTTATTGCACTAAGAGAGGAAATGACCTGAGTGGGGCTCGAAGTCAGAACTCAAATCTCACAGATGAGACGAGTCGCAAAGCAAGAGCGTTTTAGCTGCTATGCGCCGATTGTGATCTTTACGCATGCGCTTTGAATTCGACTGAAACCATAGTGAAAGGTTCCTCCAACAGTTTGAGTTTTTAAAACAATGATGCTACACACTTCAGAATTCGTGTAACGTTACACCCATTAATACTGGTAACCTTAAACATTTATAGGTGTAATGTTACACCCATTAATACTGGTAACCTTAAACATTTATGGGTGTAATGTTACACCCATTAATACTGGTAACCTTAAACATTTATGGGTGTAACGTTACACCCATTAATACTGGTAACCTTAAACATTTATGGATGTAACGTTACACCCATTAATACTGGTAACCTTAAACGTTTTTTTACAGTGCAGGCAGATGTGCTGCTACCATTCTCTTATAAATGAATGTAATCAGCTTTTTGCTTGTTTTTTTCGAATGAGTGTAATCAACACTGTTACGTGACTACACTCATCAGGATATTGCCATGCTTTTGCTCTACACCCAAGTAAACCAGTTGAGAGGCAAATCGGTTCCGTTTTAACAGCGTTGGGGAGCAGCTTGAATAACGTCGGCTTATTAGAAGAAAAGTTGATTCAACTAAGTTGCCTCGTGTGCAGACAACAAAAAGCACCAATCAACTAAGTGCTAGGCAACTTTTTCGAAAAGTTTATTCCACTAACCACCTTCCCTTAACCTTCCTCTAAGATCTGAACTCTTACAGCTGTTTTCAATAATTATTTTAAGTATTCAATAACTTATTTTGTTTATTTCAAAAAAAATTTCAAGGCTTTAAAACAAGTTAAAAAATACTTTTCTTTCAAAATCTAGCTATTTTCTAAAACACAACTTCAAGCAGTTAAAACTCTCAAAAGTGCTTTTAACAACGATACCATCAACTACTCTTAAAATTGTTTTCGCTGTTATTTTTAATTGTTACTTATTTTCAATTGTCACAAAGAATTCAGGTTTTTCATGTTCATGCTTTGAAGAAGTTTGTATTCCGCATAGGTTAAAATGTTTAGTGCGGTGCTTTATGGAACTTAACATAACTAAATTACCCTCTAAATTAATTAATGAAAAGATTCCATTATTTTCATTAACTCAATTTTTGTTTCATGTACTCTTGGGCAATTTCACCGTTTGGGCAGTAATTACATTACATTGATGGTAAACTTAAGCAAATGACTTAAGAGCGAAAGAAGTTGCATAAATTCACTATTTTATCTAATATACTAAATTTATTAATGTAAGTTTTTACACGTGATTAATATTAAAGAAGCATTTAAACATGAAAATATTTCCGTTTCGACTTTTTTTTCTATTATTGTAATGAAAGTTAAATTATTATGATTGCTCTAATATCAAAAGTACGAATTATTTTCGAATAAATTAATGTGAATATTTTCGTGACTTTAAAATAATCAGAATGAATGTTCATTTATTCGAGAGTTTAGAATAAGCTGCATGAATACTTAATTCTTCTTCAACTTAGCATAGCCTGTTAAATTTTTAGTGACTTTAAAATAGATGACTTTTTTTTTTCTGCGCCTAAGTATAGCAACAGAAAAAGTTTTTAAAAAAATCAATATTGTTTCCTTTCGATTGTATATTTTACGTAGAAGGTCTCATTTTCGTTAGTAGAAAGTCTCTATTCAAGTGATTCGATTTGAGGGTGACTTTTCTTTACTTTCTATTGTTACCGGCCAAGATAATATTTTTCGCTCTTAATTGCCAAATTTTTGGAAATAGATTATACGTATGCTCCCAGAGATTCAATCACGATTCTAGAGAACTTTTTGAACACTTGAGGAATGAAGGAGGGACCCCGAAAAATCAGCAACGCCTCAACTCAAATGAAAAAAAAAATCGTGAACGATTCCTCTATTTTTTCAGGAAATACGAAATTTAATATTAATATAAATGTGTGTCGTAAATTAACTTGTTTATTTTAAACTACTATGTAAATGTAATAATCTTGATATGTTGTACTCTACACGTATCACATTTGAAAATTATGCCAGAGTATACAAAAGTAACAATGGAATTAACAACTTGTCTGTCGTTAAAATGAAACTGTTCAAGCAACTATAATGTTACTTTTTTTTTCTTGAAAAGTTGTAGTTGTTCTGATAGTCATTTGAAAGATCAGTTTCAGTTCTCACGATGTCTTGCAGCTTTTATTGCAAGTGACATCGCGTAATAGTGTGAGTGAAATAAAAATTGGAACAACCCCTAATGGGATGGGGGGTAAAATATTGAGAAAGAGCGACGACAGAAACTTACTGATGTATGTTATGTTTAATATTTGGACAGAGTTTTTAAATAATTGATTGAGTGTTTACAATGTTCATTACCTATTTAAAAAAAGTATGATCAGTGCTCTCTTGTTCGCATGTTTAAAGAAAAGTAATGTCGAACTAGTTTTTAAAAGGCCCGAGATTACTATACCCATGCCCCACAAAAAAAAAAAAAACATTTCACAGAAATCTTTTTTTTTTTTTTTTACTTTGAGACTTTTGGGCATGCTCATGGAAATGAACACGTTTAGAGTGACTGAAATTTTGACAGATAAAGAAGCAATCAGATTGACAACTGAAGAAGGACTCACGGCGCAACGGTTCAGTATTTGGCTGCGAGTCAGAAGAATAAAGGGCTCAAGCATTACCGTTGTATTTCCCACTTTGAGAAAGGAAAGGGCCTGATGCGAGTTTCGCTGGTTTACTCATGTTTAGTACACATGTACGTGGCAGAACCAACTTAGAACTCATACAATGAATCCCTTTTAGATTTCTCTCGAATAGGTTAGACCGAACAGTAAATGAATTCTTGAGCACAATTTTATTTTCAAAAATCCATAATATCGTTAACAAATGTAGCATTTAGTATATGACAGTAAAAAAAAAAAAAAAAAAAAAAACATAATTGATTCAAGTTTTTTTTTTTTTTTTTTTTTTTTAATTGAGAGAATATGCATGGCTCGACGTCAAGTTTTTTGGGGGAGTGAAATTAAAAAAAAAGTTCTCCAACCCAGTGCATAAGCACCCGAACCAGTGAGCGAAAACATTATTTTCTAACCGTTTTAATCTTTGGAATATATACTCCTCATTGAGCCCCATGAGGCAGTTACTATTCCCCATGTATCTAAGAAAACGCTTTTGAAACTTTTTTCTAACTACGTATTATTCATTCACAATGTTAATTCAATGGTTGGTCATTTTAGTGTGCACCAAAAAATGGCACGGAATTTAAAAGCCTATACATCCCACTGAGGCTCGTCATTAAACAACAAAACAAACAACTTCAAAGAACTAAATAAAAAACTAGGTCTCCGCCCTTTGCTTGCTTCGCTCGCTTACCACGCTTCGCCACCTGCGGTGGCTCAATGCCGCCTGCGGCGTGCGACATTTGATTATTACTTTAATGATTTGCCTCTGAATATCCTTAGGACAACCAATGAGTAAGGGAATCCTCCGGATATCCTACAGACTGGATGTCCGGCCCCTTAAAGTTTAAAGGGGTGAGACACGGTGCAATGGCGTACCCTGTGTGCTGTATCCAACGGATACAGAACGCCAGTACTGACCTCGCAGACACGGATATTCTGAGGAAGATGAGGGTTACAGGCACACACACAGACAGACGTACACGATTCTTAACTTGTACTAGTTTAATTGTGTAAAACTAATAGTGATATTACGTACCGTTCAGAGGAATTTTAACATGTAATATTGTGAGTACAATATAAATTTAAACAACCTCGACTGACAGTGCGATGGCCGAAAAGTTCTTATTATATTTGTTCAGTGGTTCTGGATCATCAAATACATTTTCTAGTATGAGACCTTGAAAATTTGACAGATAGCCAAGCACCTGCAAGTAGGCGAACATACAATAATCTGTTCGCTTTTACACGTGCTTTACCAGTTACAGATCAGATAGAGAATCACATCCATCGGATTACAAAACCACACGTAGAACAGCTGTAATTCAACTCAAAATCGTAATTTTATGGCAGCAAATATTTTTGAAATCACGTTTAAAACATAAAATCGATTTTTCCCCTTGCAATGGATTAGATACATTTAAAGATGAGTCAAAGCACGGTGTAGTACATTTGTCGTTAATTAGTCGGACCAGTCATGTTCTATTTAACCATAACATCTATGTTGTATCTAGTCATAACTACTAAACAGTAATTTTATTTTTGAAAAAGCTGCATGTTCTAGATGTTGATGCAAAAATATTGGAATTTTGTTTAAATTTCCTCTGTGAAATGACATAATAGAAACTGTGACATATTTCAGCGGATATTTCTCAAGTTTGAAAAGTGAGTGTAATTGATTTTTCATTATCGTTTTTTAATATTTCTAACTCATGCTTACTTTCTGATGTGAAATTACACATTATGCACAGCGTGTAACAATTCAAACCAATAATATTGCTCAGTACCTTGTCAAAACATTTTTGTTTTTGAACCGGAATACTTTTTTTGTGTTTTTTGATACGTGATAACTTGCTCAAGTTTAAAATATTTTCAAGTTTAGTCGAAGTTCTTATGAGTTTCATCAACTGGTATGCATCTTATGTATTAAGCCGATATGCAATTATCTTTCTTAGTGTTTTTTCACCCGCGTGCTTTGTGCGATTGACAATACCACATGATCCACAGCCGCGCATCAGGTTTGACAATACGCCATGATCAACAGACGCGCATTGCGAGTTAGCGCTAATGCAAAAAACATGATAAGCTTTCTACGGTGACAAGAAATTAAGTGTTGTGTTTGTCATTGGGTATATGGTGAGTAACAATGTCGCTCAGATAAATTGACCTAAATAATTTTAAATACAAATAGCAAGGTGCAAATATGTTATTCTGTTGTCTTTAACTAACGTGTTTTTTCCCTTTACTATTTTTGTTAGTACGTTTTTACTACTTGCTGGTACTTATATCGGTTCGTGGAAAATGTAAGAAATCTCCGTTTTGAATACCGCTTTTTTATTAATGAGACACCAAATATTTTTTTAAATTTCCAATGAAAAATTACAATAAAAGTTTTTTGTGCCAGTGAGCACCTTGTACTATTTTGAGCTTAATACATGTTTTAGCGCCTAATGATTTTTTTCAAAACTCTCTCATCGCAACTAAACAATAGCATTCAAAGTACATATGTCATGCAAATCAAACTGATATTATTAATAGGGACTCTGTGATAGATTCTTTACTAACAAATTTTTTTTCAACTTATTCTTTTCTCCATAATTATTAACTACACCAGACTAAAAGAAATGAACATTGTAATATACTCAAATATACAGCTATATTAGACCTACTGTATTGCGTATTTTAGCGGAATCGAAGTTTAATAAGTCATTTGTTGGATTTTCGAAAACTGCATGACCGAACAAATAAAATTTATAAATGTCAAAGAAATCGCAAATGTACCTTAAAATGGGGTGTGTCGGAACACCGCGGTGAAATGAAATGAAACTTCCCAATCATACAAAAAAAAAATCCCGTAAATGTACGCTTGGGTATTTTTCATTGCCATTTTTGAAAGGAATACCGTGAGGAGTTATTAATGCATCATATGTAACAAAATTACATTGAAATCGTTTGCCCACCCGTTAGAGTTATTATTTTGTAACACTTCTAGAGTAGTCTTCACATTTAGAAAACTATATAATTTATCATGAGTTCGGTAAAACATCATTTCATTACATATTGTACAGAGAAACTATTATTGAGAAACTATGTATTTTTCAAGGCAACTTGATTCCGTCAGTGGTACACGCTTTTTATCATTATTGCTAAATTTTACTCATAGATTAAATTTTAAGCAAACAGTCGATATTTCTCTGTTCTTTAAAGCTACATCATCTTGTTCACGTGTCGGTCAAAAGAATGTATTTTGGTGCTAAAAACACTTAATTCTACTAAATATCTACTCCCTTCTCAGACAATGGTACTGTGTTACAATTAAATATCATTCTTGCTTCAGCTACCATTAAATCATTGATTGGCCACTAATTAATAGTGAACCTTAAAAGAGAATAAACGATTTTTAAATACATATCTCTCGCGTCTGTTATTAAGCAATTATTTGGGCTCTTCGTAGCGTTTTCAACTAAGAAAGTTTGGAAACTTCGTGTTATCTAAAACATTTTTAAGTATGAATGACACGGTAATTACAAACAGATGAACTAAAAATCGATAATTGTGCTGTCTTATAAAATGTGAAATCATGTTGAGCAATGGTAATTACTAGTGTGAATTTCTTTTTATTTTTGAAGCATTCGTGCAACGTTGATTAGACGTTTTGTGTGTAATTATTATTGGATGCCGCAAGAAAATGTAGTATAAGTGGTATTTTGATCCAAAATTAAACAAAACGGTTTTTTTCTTGATACCCTTAAAAAAATAATGTGCAGTTTACTATGACCTTAAAAAACTGCACCTTTCATTAAACCTTAAATAGATTTAATAGCACAACAATTAATTTAGATTGAGCAAGAAAGGATGATCAGTAATATAAATTGACGTTTTTTTACAATTAAAGACATCGCTTGTCTGGATATAATTAAAGCAACGTATTAACGCACACATCTCAATGTACGATGCTTCGGAGTTGCAGACATCCCATCTAGTAGTGTATCGAAAAAAAAGGTTAATGTCAAATGTAAAAGCCTTTCGCCATAGCTCCATTTTTACAATCTGCAAAAAGAAAAAAACGTACTAAAGTACAAATTTTCCGCAATTTGTACTTTAGTACGTTGTTTGAATTTATGATAAATCTGAGGAAGAAAAGGATCTTTTTCCTTTGATCTTCATTGTATGTGTGTATGTATGTATTGTGTGTAGTAGTAATTATTATTGGATGCCGTAATAAAATTGCAAATCTCAGGAAGAAAATGATCTTTTTTCAATTTCTTCCCTAATTCACTTCCTTTGATCTTCATTGTATGTACGCATGCATGTATGTATGTATGTATGTATCGTCTCTAGTGGTAATAAAATCGTAGTACTTGTAGTAGGTAATAAGTAAAAGTAATCTCTCGTGTGCAGGTAAACGGCAGTATCTGCAGAAATGAGTTTTCGAGATATCTGAAGTAATGTGTGTCGGATTCAATTTAAACCATAGGGAAATCTTGGAATTAGACGTCTTTCTTGCGCCCTTTTTTCAGCGGAAACCTAATAAGCAAGCTTGTACGATAAAGCTGACGTACAATAAAATGATAAAAATGCAAAAAAATGAAAAATTTTACCTGCCCTGTATGATATGCAGGCAAAGGGTTTATACTGCAGGTAAAGGGTTATTAAAATGAACCCTTTACCTGTACATGGCAGTAATAAAAATAGTAGTTACTCTGAACCTTTTCTTCTATCACAAATTAGTAATCGGAAAATAGTTCAAATACGCGTGCTTAGATAAAACAAGGCCAAACAAATGCTCTCAAAAATGCTATAGGAACGAAACTCTATGTGAATAGAAAATTTGCCAAAATATCTTCATCAAAAAGGGAAAAAGCACGTTTTCCACTTCAGGAAATACTAAGGGCGAAACATCATTCCTAGAGTATTTTTATCTCCTGATATTTGTTTCCTTATTTCACTAATAACCCTGGGGAATCTCTGTATACATTCATTTTATGACAAAGTTTTACAACAGTTACTTTTTCTGCACGTGCATGACATTCTTCATGCTTGGCAATTACTCCAAAAAAGGAACCTGTAAACTGAAAATCTGAGAATATGCTTTTAGAAATGGAAATCATAGCTAACAATTCATATCTTTGTGAAGATAGCGTATGCGAACAATGTTTCTGTTGTTCCTAAAAGTCTCTGAAATACAGGGTGATTATAATTAAAGTTCCATTTTCAAAACGCTGTAAAAATAAAACCACTGGTCAGAATGACCTCAGATTTCAACGGAATATTATCGAAGGAGGGGGGAAAACGTATAACAAAAGAAAAATCAATAGTTGGAATTTTTAGCAATAGATGGCGCTGCAAGTGTCAGAATATGTAAATCAAAACATCTGTCATGCGCCCGACTCATTGAAGTTGTTATGAAAACGTCAAATACACGTTTTTTTTCTCATTTCGCATCTGAGAAGTTCACTATGACAGTCTCAATGAAAGACCTGGCCATCCCGATCACCTGATCTTAACCCGTGTGACTTCTGGATATTGGGCAATCTGAAAGCTGTTGTGTTCAGTGCTCCGATTTCAAACTTTGTTGAGCTGAAGGCATGCATTGCGCAACACATTCTAAACGTGACCCCGGAAACACTTCAGAACATGCTGTTTCTCAATTTCAACTTGTTACAGAAAACGGGGTACATTATATTGAACATCTTTTGCGCCAGTCTCACGAAAATTAAAGACCGATTTGATTTTTACTGATGCTTTTTATACGGTTTTCGACCTCAGGACAATTAAAAACCAATTTTTCTCATCCGATGTGATATGACCTCTCCGTGTTGGATGGGCTTACTTAACTAACAGTATCACACCAATACCCTCGTGCACGCTCATTAGTACGGTGTTTTAACGTATAGTTTACACCTTAAATAATATTTTTTGATTTATTTGTCATTTGTAGTCGACCACTGTTAAATATGATGCTAACAGCGCCATCTATTGCTAAAAATTCCAACTATTTATTTTTCTTCTGTCATCAAGTTCCCCCCTTCTTCGATAATATTCCGTTGAAGTTTGACGTCATTCTGACCAGTGGTTTTATTTTTATAGCGTTTTGAAAATGGAACTTTAATTATAATCACCCTGTATATGTGTAATTTAGTTACAATTTACTGTGAGCCTCTATGTACCTCAAAACCAGACTAGCATAAGTCAAATTATCACTACTTTGCAGCAGAGCGTAAGAACATTGGTGTGGTGCACACAAAGTTCTTACAACCCTGGTAAATAATCATAAATTATTTTTTGTACATAAAATTGCGCTGCTATGGCAGCATGCAGAATAGGATTCTACTCGCAGTATGCCGTTGAGTTTTTTACAAATTAAAAGCCTTATGCAAAAGACTTTATTTAAAGAACTAAATGTTTCTGAAAAACCTAAGAATGATTTTACTGGAGTCTGATCTTGAGGTACAGCTATCAACAAATGTCTAAGTATTTATGCATAATTTTATCGAAAGTCATCATTACATTTGTTTAAAAATGATAATCAAGATTTTAACAGTAAGTTAGCTATTCATGTGTCTAAATCCTCGCGTGCACTATCTTAAATATTTTCCGAAGAGAAATAAGAGTAGATTCCTTTTAAAATATATTCAAATATTTTTTGTGAAAGATTTTGTCTTTCCACTAGTGCTTACAAAATCCAAATTTTCATTGCGACAAATTAATTGCAAAATATTGTTTGTTTTAGCTTGAAATTTTAAGTAGTGTCATTTCAAATACACTGCCTAATCTTTAAACTTTATTATGTTGAAGATGTTTTTGAAGTTTAGTTGAAAATATATTTCATTGCCTCTGATTTCAAGTAAAATAAATCCTCCTCTTCCTTTAGGAAAAACATTATTTGTAAAACCAAATAAAATTATCGTAGCTAAGAACAGATGCATGGTAAAAAAATTGCTTAACTTAGTGTTTATTTAGAGTAGTTTCAATTTCTTTAATATAACTGATGTTAAATTTACTGGTTACTCTAATAGTTTTGCATTTCATTTTGCAGTCTTTAAAATTATTTCTTTTATTTAGAAACTAGCCGCCTTCGGCGACCAGCTGGTTCGCCTTCTTACGCCATTCGCCTTTCTATGCAAGCAGACACCTACGGTGGCTGTCTGGCTAACTTGTCATTTACCTTTTTACTTCAAGTTTGCCGCCTTCGGCGGCTGTTTAAATAAATTTGACAGCAGTATTAATCAATCCATCACTATCTTTTTTTGTGCCATTCACATTTTTAAGCCAAGATTGCCGCTTTCGGCGGCTATCTACTCTTATGATCTATCTCTTAATTTTTCATCTCTATTTATTTTAATCTCCCGCCCATTTCCTAATAGAAACAAAGATCACTCAAAAAATCGCTTTTTTTTTTAAGTAGAGCAAAAAAAAAAAAATGCGCGCAACTATGAAATGTAACCTAATATAGAGTAACAGCAAAACGTCCAGCTTTTGGAATGGAAAAGAAATAAATGCAATCCCTAAATAAAACAAACAAAAAGAAAGGGGGAAAGAAAAAAAGCAAGCGCTGCCGGAAAAACACGTGATCTCACTTCATAAAATGTAGAAGTAAGCTATATAGGTAAAAAAAAGATTAACATTTGTTTGCGATTAAGATTCCATCCTAAATATCCAATCGAAATCCAAATAGTGACGTCAGAGAAAAAGAATGAAGAACGCTTTTCTTCGACCGATGCGTGGAAAGACATAATGTGTTCAGCATTTTAAAAAAAGTAAAAAAAACCATTGCGTATTTTTAAGAACTTTTTCTTCTGAAGAGGGCGAAATGTTTTTACTATTACCAACTTAAATTTTAGAAATGGGGCTTTGATACTTCTCGCAGGATGATATTATAAAAAAGTAAAACCCTGGAAAAAATGCAAATTAAAGGTTTTTTCAAAAATTCGTAAAAAATACAAAGATTGCTCTATCTCCAAATTTTTTTCATTCATCATATTTAAAATTAAATTTCCTACACTATAGTGCAAAAAATATGTGCGTGGTGCGATTGGTTCGTGGACTGTGAGGTAAAACGTACTAAAAAGTTCAAAAAAACACATAAAACATTAAATAACTTTTTTTCTAATTAAAATATCAAAAACCGAAGCCCGAGGTGCACAACTTCAGCAAAAACAACACCTGTATACCAAATTTCATCTTTCTAGGCCTTACCGTTTTCCCGGGATGCGCGCCACACACACACACACACACACACACACACACACACACACAAAAACATCTTATTTTATTATATGTATAGATGATACATGAAAAAAGACATTTTATTTAAAATTAAATCTAAGACCTCTTGAGTTGTCTCACCGTTGTAAAGACGTAAATTAAAACATATCTACTAATCGTTTAAAATAGTATGGTCAGTGGAATTGGGAGGAGACTAAATTATAAGGTAGTGTGAGACTTCACCATGATACTTCACCATGAATCATGTCTCTTAAATGTTATTATTCTCAGCAGTGTGTTTTTTCTGAAGCTATAATATCATTGTTATTTTTAGTTTAATAAAATTTTGAAGTTAGTATCGTTTTGTGAAACAAAACAAAAATGAATTTTGAACATTTCTAGCTGTATCTTGCCGGAGGCCTGCACCAGTTGCAGAGTCTGCGAAAGAAGTTAGTCCGCCTTCCCCAGTAATTGGTGCCATGGCGTGGTCAACAGACACCAATAACAATGACCGCGGCCAAGGTCGAGGACCACTAACCAGGGAACCTTCTACTGATAGATCTTCCGATACTGAATCTTGCGATGATTCGGACCCTTCAGATACTCCTGATGGTGGAAGCGACAGAGTGAGGCTTCTGAGGAAAATGAACTCAGAAGGAATGACTCCGCAAGATATGACACCATTGAAAGACCGGGCCAGGTAAGTTTACTGTTTGCAATTTGTCTCTATTCTACATTGTTTTCATTGGAATTTTTAAAAGATCAGCCATAATTATACGAAATCCGGCAGAAACCAAATGCGCAGTTAGTAATTACAAAACTAGAATTTTTTGCGACTGATTTTGTTTTGAGAAGTCAGGATATAAGAGAAAATGGTTTGTGGAGGGAAGTAGTTTTCCTCCTGAATTTGGATAGGTTAAAATTTGACAGGACAAGTTAAATTTTGCCCTTGTCAAAAGTGTGCTTTGATTTTCTTATGATCGCTTTAAGACTTAGGGAAAACAAACTCACCAAAACGCAGAACAGTGGATTGTGGCAGTTAGGCGTTTCAGTTTATTTAATCACCTCCTTGTAGTAAAGAATACATAGTGCTTCTCGTGAAAAATGTGCAAAAATATTTTTCTGGTCAATCCTGTATTCATTAGTGCTATTTATTTGCACATTTTCGATTTCTACGTATTAAGAACTATTTCTTTATCAGCACATGTTTTAAGTCGCAGTTTTTTCTTCAATTTCATTTTGAAAAGCACATTAAGAAGTTTTCATTCAAATATTTTTCAAGCAAACATTTGTGGCATGTCTTTCACCCCCAGCTTTTCTTTGACATTAAAGGTTTACTTAATGTTTGATTGAAAAATATGCATTGATGAGAAATAATATTTAAATCAACGCAACTATAACAAGCATTTGAAAAGAAGTATACAGGGACATAGTTAAGTTGGAAACAAACAGTTATTAGCAAAACAACTCTTTCTCTATCTCTAATACGCAATAATCCATCTTCCGTTGTAATATTGTCTACACCAAAAAGATTACTCTTCCCACCAATAGCTGGATTCTGAAAAAATGTCAGATTCTGAACTAAACCAACATTTTTTCTGCTTCGTTTTTATACATAAAAGTATAATAATATCCATTTTGAAAGAAAGCTCCATCTAAACTATTTTTCAACTTAATGTTGTGACATTTTTCCTTTAATTTTTCCTTTTAATTTTCTTGCTAAATGTGTCAATTGTATTAATGCTCACGAATTTACTTTTTTTCTGCTAAGGCAGATTTAATAATGAAATTGTTATTGTGTGAAATATTTATTGAAAATTAATTCGGAAGCATTGCCTAAGCATCATAAACTTAAATTTAATATTTTCCTTATAGATGAACGAAAATATTTTTTTATGTAACATTCATGTATTTTTGCTAATTGTCATTTTTATACAAGTACATTTTTTATACTGAAACATTTATATAATTGTAGTAGACTTCATAAGGTTGAAAGATGTGACTTACGGATGACACGTGTCTTTAAAACCCAGCTAGTCTTGAATTTAAATGTGGGTCTGTTATTGTTAAAGCTTTGATAATCATATTTTCCTTAAAAGCCATTCTAAAAACCAGATAACAAGTACTTTTGGAATTAGTTTTGTATTCAACAGTTTTCAAACCGTTGAGATAACATTATCGTTTTAATGTCACTCTGGGAATGCTGGTAAAACATAGTAGGCATCCAGTAATAAAAATTATTTTATGTTTCTATAGGTAATCTAAAAGTTTAATATGGGGAATGAAATTTTGCGTGGTGAAAATAGACTTAATATTATTTCTGAAACAGAGTAGATTAGGATCATTCCACGCCAAATCAATAAGCCTCTGAAATTGACCCATCGTCGATTTCTACAAAATTTACAGGTTTGAGTCTACCTACGTGATGATCGAAAAAAAATATTTTTTTAGATTTTTCAACCATTAATTTTTTGCGTGAGACCTCCCAAAATACTCAAAAAGTGGCAAAAAGTGACATTTCGGTAGTTACAAAAATTCCATTTTCTCAGCTTCTATTGTCATTTTAAATCTCTTTTAATAGGCTTTCACATGATGTATAAGTTGGCAAGGTTACTTGGCAGTAATATTTCAAAGTCATGCAAATAATTATTTAACCTTGAATGTTTTAAAAAGTAGATATTTAAAAATATGGGAAACGTATATTTTTTGCTTACTAATGTTGTCTACACGCGGTAAAAACTTCAGGATGGGACAGCAATGAGATCGTTTTGAAAATTAATTATTTCCTTTTCAATTAGCAACCGCACATTGGGAAAATTGCATTATTCTGCGGAATCGAAATATTTCATAATTATTTTTCAGTGTGATCCCATTGCTATCCCGTTCTGAATTTTTTAACACGTGTAGACCACATTAGTAAACAAAATATATTTTTTTTTTTTCAGATTTTCAAAAAAATTTACTTTTTAAAATATTCAAGGTCAAATAATGATTTGCATGACCTTAAAATAATAATATCACGTTACCTTGCCAAGTTACATATCATGTAATAGCCTTTTAAAATAGCTTTAAAATGACAGCTAGTACGACACTTTAGCTTCTATAGGAACAGAGAAAAACGAATTTTTGTGACTACCGAAGTGTCACTTTTTGCCATTTTTCGAGTTCTTTGGGAAGTCTCACACAAAAAACCAGTAGTCAAAAAAATCTAAAACAAATATTTTTTCTATCATCATGTGGATAGGCTCAAACCTGTAAATTTTGTAGAAATCGATGATGGGTCAATTTCAGAGGTTCGTTGATTTGGCGTGAAATGACCCATTAGCTACATCCTAATTTTAGTTTATTTCGAGTTGTGATATACGCAAAACCATTCGAGCAAATTAAGTACCGGTGTAACTTGGAAGTACACGTAACTTGGAAATAATGTTTTCATGTTTTCTTCTTAGAATGTCAGTGTGGTTTTTAAAAATATTGAGCAGTCGTAAAACTACAGTGCCGGCAAAAGAAATCTTTACATTTGTTGATGATTAAAAACTTAACATGCAAACTTCTTGTCATGCTTTTATTGACACGAACCCCTAGTGATTTGGCCGAATACCGAATATAAATGTTGCCCTCACGTATACAAAATTTAGTTTCTTTTCGACAACTCCTTCTTGGCGCGTCGATTTTTTTTTTTTTTTTTTTTTTTTTGTTATACAGTTTATATTTCAGTTGTCGGAAGTAACTTTGCTCTTTATATAACTCATGTTAGAAGTAGGTGGTAAAAACAAAAGATACCTCATATTCGGTGCTTTTTCCTTGTAAGTGGTTTCTTTCTCATTACGAAGCGCCGGTATGAAATTTTAATTTTAAATTTATGCTTTACTATACTGGATTTCAATACATTTGAGATCTTACTGCTATCAACAAATTAATTAAAAACCTACCAGTGAATCTGAAAAACATCCATTATCTTCTTTTATGTGTTAAATATTTTATATCACAAGGGTGTAAAGGGCTTAAAAAACTTTTGTTAAGTATTTGAATTCACTATTTCCATAAGAACAGTTATCAAGCATTTTCATTTGTCCGAAAATAAATTACTTAAAGTCTTTCTTTCATTCTAAACGCATACTAGTAGATTTCAATAAGAGGAAACAATGTAAAATTTTCCTTCCAATATATTTTGCAACTGTTTAACGTCTTCTAAAATGATTCAACGCCTTTTTTATGTATTCAACTTTTAAAAACGAACTCTAATATTTTATCTAAGACTATTTCCTCACATTTACATTAAGCAATATTATGTTGCTACTTTTTCTTTGTCCTCCCAATCCGTAGAAAAAGCATTTTTCATTATTACACTAAAGCAATTTCATCAACTGATCAATACTTTGCTGTTTCCGGAACTCTTCAAATTTTGTTGAAGATAGCGTGCTTTTAGAAGCTAGCTGACTGTTACGATAAATATCATAACATGATCTACCTTTCGAAAGCTTTTCATTAAGATTCGCTTCATGCTGGTACCGAAAGCTATTTTAATGGAAAAGGCCTTCAGATATACAATTACTTTCTTTTCAATTTTCATCAGCCGTAATTTTGTTTCGTTTTCTGTCGTTTCACGTTGGCTCCTTTTTTTTTCTCTTCGGATAAGACTTCAATCTCTATTTCAAAAAAGAAAAAGTGTTTTGTTTGGCAAAGAATGGAGACGTCAAAAATATCTTCTGGTTGAAAATTGAACTTTAAAGCTGATTTACGCTGCTGCATTAACGAAGAGGGTTCTACAATTTCTTGTGTGATCTTTATCGTTATGAATTGAAAAAATGTTTTGCATATATGAATTTAAGCAATGCAGAAATGTTAAAACAGTAATAGCTGCATAAACTCGTTGAATTCGTATATTTGATGGGTTTTTTAATTGTTTCTGTTGCAATATTTTAATATTTTTTAAACGAAAATCATTTGGAATTACTCAACGCTGTGTATTAAACTACATCCAAATAGGATTTTTAGTTAATTGTTTTTTTATTATTATTGTTCTATTATTTCTGTAACTGGATACTTTTTCCGTAGTCGCTTACGTTGTTTGAACCCCTCCTACGATTTTTTTACAAGTCCCACAATATAGCTGAGCAAAACCTGCTTCACTCGCTGCAACGATTGCGTTCTACCAGATAAATTTATCACAGTTGTCATCAAAGACAGCTATATTTAAGCCTAAATCATTTCATTTTAGTATAAAATATTTATGGTTATCAAAACTTCAAATTTACTCCTAAACTGATACAGAATAATACTCAGCGTCTTGAGTCTACCTGACCATCTTTCCGAAAAAATCATTTGATCCTTTTTGATGTACAACTCGTCAACTTTCATTGTTTTTATAATGCTGCAAAATCTGGTTAAAATGAAATCGACATGCGCCAAAAATACCCTTAAAAATAAAAACAGATCAATCCTGAAAATTTGCACTATAATAGGGACAACACCCCTGAAAAAGTTACGATACATTATCATTAGAATGAGCAACATTCCCAAAAAGTTACAGTAAATTAACCTCCTTATTATCTCCTAAACGCCTGAAGGAAATAAATGCCAGTTTTTATGACCGTAAAAAAATAAGTTAAATACAAATCGTAAGCTTCTGCCGAAGCAAAGAAATTTGTTCAAAACATATTTACTGTTATTAATTTTATAATTAAGTCCGGAGTTCCAACTAATTTCATCGTTTTATAAAATATAGAGGATTTTGAAAGGGTAAAAAAAATGTGAGAGAATTTTTTGGCTCCATTTTATTGACTGCGTCTAAATTGATTTTAGTTAATATACCCATTAATTAAAACTTTACATAATGAGAACTGGCGAAATGCCGTTACCGTAATTTGTCAAATCTGGTACTAATGGTCCTGCGCGAAGTCTTAGATCTAAATTTTATTTCCGAATCGCATGTCCAAATTCTATTTTTAATTTTTTTCGGTGGGGGGGGGGGGTAGTTTATTATTTACATAAACTATTGATTTGTTTTATTTCTTCCATAATATTTTGCAAATTTCTTATGTCTGGCTTACTTTGCAAGGATTGGCAGGCATTCCCCAAATGTCTGATTAAATAATCAAATAACATCCGAGCAATATTTCGGAAGTTAAAATTTGAAAAGAAAGGCATAGTATAGTACGTATATATATATATACATGTCTGTATGTACTGCGCGTCCATAACTAAACGACTCTGCTTTAAAGTTGTCTAGCGGCG
This sequence comes from Uloborus diversus, assembly GCF_026930045.1. Taxonomy (NCBI): domain Eukaryota; kingdom Metazoa; phylum Arthropoda; class Arachnida; order Araneae; family Uloboridae; genus Uloborus; species Uloborus diversus. The sequence goes on from NC_072740.1 coordinate 73,683,297, forward strand.
AAACTATTGCTCACAAATTAACAAAATTTCTTAGAACTACATAAAGAAGGGGCAGGAATTTGTTTGAGCGAATGAAAAAAAGCTCAAAATTTCGCCACATTGATTCGTCTTTTTATGAGTGACTCATTTATTATAAATTAATGACGGCTTTAAAACAAATCTTGCATCAAAACATTTTCAATATGAGGGCCATCATTGTCATCTTCCTTCTGGAATCGTGAGATAGCGTGTTCTACAGTTGACCGCAGAATGTTCTTTGAAGTGATACGATCATGTCGTGATATGCTGTATTTAAGCTCAGGTAAAGTTCTAGATTGTCACAATTTTTTAAGAAATGTTTCAAATGCCTCATAAGCTAAATATCACTTGGATCGAACTTTGACGATCTGGAAGTATTGTATTTTATTAAAACTGCCCTCTGGCGAAGAAATTTTGAACTATTTTTTTATTACCTCTAATGAATTCCCATTCGCTCATTGTGTTATACAAAAAATTCGCTAATTTCTGAGCAGTAGTTTCAAGTAAGGTCGTTTAATTATGAAACCCCTGTATATAGTACAAGCCGACCCGCGTTAATCAGTTCAAATTTCTTTTTCTTACGTGTAAATTTTCGAGTTACAGCCAAAATGAGACTTGATTGGAAATCTTAAGCCAATAGTGGTTAAAAAAAAAATGATGCCTTACTTATGAAGTTTGATGAAGTTTTAAGGAAGGAAATTAAGGTGTATCCACAAAAAAAATTCTTGAAAAAAAATATATGCCATGACTACTACCATTAGCCAAACAAACGACTTTTTTCTGATTTTCATGAATAAAAAAACTACTTCAGAATCCTGCAGTAATTTAAGCTTATATATTCATGGAAATTTAGAAAGACTTTCACTTTGTTAGCATGAAACACTGATCAGCTCGGATAATGGGCTTCCATCTCAAATTGCTATACACTAAAGTAATGCGTAATACCGTCTCAAAATAAGTTAAATTCAATACCTCTAATTGGTTAAAGTGTTTTTAAAAAGTTGTTCTGCGATTTACCATGTAAAAATAAATGTTTTGTTTCCTGATTTTAACAACAATAGAAATGTAATTTAGAATCCTGCGATGAGTTTTGATAATATATTCATGGAAATTTGGATCAGAAATCTGCTGAGGAAAATAAGTCAGTAAAACGACGTTTATGTCCATTGGGTTCGAACCGACGATCATCGCAATATAGGCACGACGCTCTAGCCATTTGAACCGATGGGCTTCCATTTCAGGATGCTATACACTTAAGCATTGCGTAATAAAAAACAGAAAAAATTGGTTTTAGCGACAAAACAAACAAAATGTGAGCTTTATGTTTATTTTTTACACACAGCGGTGAAAAAAAATCTTTAAAAGGATGCCTTATTTATAAGGTTTTATAAAGTGTTAAAAAATTTATATTGTTCTCCCAAAATATATTTAAAAAAAAAAACCTTTGCGAAATAACATACAAGGTCTGTATAAAAAGTAATGAGACTGAGCTGTGTTCTAAGAATTTATTTCAGTTATATGTACTCAAGCCTAAAATTCTTCAAACTGAGACCCTTGAGCTTGCACACACTTGTCCCAGTGAGTCTTTCAAGCTTCGAAGGCTGTTTTGTAGTCTTCTTCCAGAATGTCCTTTAAAGGTCTTGTACTATGCGCTTTTAGGGCATCCACAGTTCCATGGTGATGTCAGTTTAGTGATGTTTTCATCTTCGGAAATAAAAAGAAGTCTGTTGGGGCTAAATCGGAGTTGTAAGTGGGTTGGGAAATTGTAGAGATACCATTCTTGGCCAGGAAGTTTTGAACGTTGAAGCAGGTGTTTCCAGCATTTCCAAGTTTTCAGTGATCATGCTGTGAACTGTCTTTTTTTCAAGTCCAACTTCGTCTGCAATCATTCTCATAATTAACCGGCGGTCCGAATTTAGCACAACACGCACACGTTCCACATCTGCGTCCGTTCTGCTGGTTGACGGACACCCTGCTCGAGATCAAATCTCGGCGCTCTCTCGGCCATCTTGAAAACACTTGTGCCACCGAAAAACCTGCGCCTTTGAGATACAACTATCTCCGAACATTTGCTTGCACATCACTAAAGTATCTGAGGCCGATTTACCAAGTCCCACACAAAACTTAACCACGAAACATGGCTCAATTGTTCTCTGCATTTTGGAGCTGGAACCGACGTTAGCAACAGAGGTACATTGTAACGACGATGCTGCCTGAACTATGACTCGCAGGTGTCTGCGGATCGGAGTGAGTCTCTTCCAGAACCCCCGCCAGCGACCTTAGCGGTTTGTGCGTGCTTGGGAAGTACAGTCTCATAAAAAAAAATGAGTCTCATTACTTATTATACAGACTCTGTATATGATAAATATCGATACAGTAGACCCTTGCTTTATACGCTGGTTTATTTTAAGCGGCTTCGATTATACGCGGTTTAAGATTTGACACCTTTATTTTATTTTACGCGGATGAGTTTCGGTTTTACGCGGATGCGGCAATGCAAAAAGATAAAATTTTCCCCTCTTTCAAAATTAAAACTCCTAAATATTTCAGAGAACAATTAATAAACTGCGCGCGCTAATAATCGAGCTTGAACCACTAGAGATATTTCATGCGATTGGTTCCAGAGCTCTTTCCAGAAGGAAAGTTATTAGACTCACACAATTCAGAACTCACTGGAAGAAGAGCTTTTAGGAGTGACAAACGAGGCAAAAACCAAGGAGGATACCGACTTCGGTGACGCACAACGAAAAACGTAAACATTGAAACTTTTGAGCCATTCCTTGACAGTAGAAATGATCTTTCTGATTTGTTAGTGAAGGAAGATTCTATCATGGAAATGGATCATGGATGCGTTACTGCTCTGCATAGAACTACAGAGAAAAATTCTTGACATCCAAAAGATTATCATTGCCAGTTTCATAAACACTAAATTAGTTTTTGTTTTCTTTATACATGTTGTGTATAGAAATCGATATAAGTACACATTGCAACTTATTATACAAATAGTCATCACTAAAATGAAGTATTTTTTTCAATATTTCAATCTATGGAACCTAACCTCTATTTTAACACTAGTATTAAGTCTTAATTTACGCGGTTTCAATTTACGCGGCATTTCCGAGAAACGAACCCCCGCGTAAAACGAAGGTCTACTGTACTTACAATCACAATTACTGGTTTTAAAAATAGCTTATAAAAATCAGCACGGTATTCTAAAACAGGGCTGTCCAACTGGCGACCCGCGGGCCGCATACGGCCCGCCTACACATATTGTGCGGCCCACCAACTTCTTATTTTACATATTTCTTTTTTCTACACTGTATGGTATGAAGAAGCATCAGAGACTCCATTCTTGGTCAAGCCGGGATTCCCGAAATTTTTCCTAGATCGCTTTTTTACTCCTTTCATTGTATTGGGAGAAAAAGGTACAGGACATCTACAGGTGAAGGTCAAGCAGTCCTACCCTGCACGATGGTCTTCAAACGAATTCCTGGAAATAATATTGCCTTTCGTTAGCGGGGGGGAGTCAGGTATGGAAGAGAGAAACATTACAGATAAGCAAACACTGCCTGCAGTTGGTTAAAAATAAAGACTCCCCTTACAGAATCTACAGCCTTTGTTGATTTCGGAAAAGAAATTGAGAGTTTGCTCTCGTCAACTCTTCATTGATGATATTGATCTGACTGGTTTTCCCATTAAAATGTGTGGAAATTGTTTTATAATCCTTCTGTTTCATTGTTTTATAATTGATAATTCAACTATTAATTGTTATTGTATACGGAGTAGGAGGTTATTGTTCAACCTTTTCAAACTGTGGCCCGCCAGGTGATCGGTGATCGGAATTCTGGCCCATGGGCTCTTTGCAGTTGGACAGCCCTATTCTAAAACAACATTATACGTATCAAAATCATAACTATTGGTTAATAATCATCAGGATCATTTAGATCACGTTTTAAATGTTCATCTCTAGTAGAAGTTATTGTATTTAGTTAATATATTGGGCATTAGAGTTTTACATAGATTTTCTAATTTTCAACTTAAGCTATGTACTTACCATTCGTATGTGATATACCTTTCAAAATTATATAACACTTTCTGAAATTCCCAATGAAATAATTATGTATTTGTTAAAGAACATCAAATAAAATGTTATGACTTTATTACGTTGCTTTTTAAATTGCATCTTTTTAAACGTTATCTTTAGAAAATAGGAGATTTGCAAGTTTAAAAATGTTTATGCAGTTTACTGATTTTATTCACTCTTATCTACAATTCAGAAGAAATCGTTTGAAATTGAATTATTGAAAACAAAACGTAGAACTGTTCTGTAAAGAGCTGATGCAAGAAAAACAGAAACACAATCGATTTCGGATAAACATAGGAAAATAATGTTTTAACAGGAAAGAAAAATTCGTCTTTTCGACCTTCCCATTTTATGAAAAGAAAAGATATCCGAAACAATCTTACTAAGCTTTATAACTTTTAACTATAGTATAAGAAAATGTATTTGTTGCTTAGAGATTCTCCTGGGTACTGTTTCAACTACTGTTGACTTGAAAGTTATCACTTGCCACTCGCTTCCTGGTAATTAAACGGTGCATTTTAGCAAAATTATTACTTTTATTTTATTTGAGAAATCTAGACTACTTATTGCTTTCACTTTATGTGTTCTCCTTTTTCTTTTTTTTTTTTTTTGCTTTGTGATTGGTAAATAGCAAATCACTTGATCTTTTCTGTACGGGGCGAGTTGACCTATGGTAAGGCTATGCCGTGTCATGGTGATGAGACTTGATTCCTTTGTTTAATTTTTGAACGTAGGTTATATCGAATAATTTCCAAACGCTAAAATGCTTAAGTTATGAAAGTTTCTTTAGATCTTGTCGAGCATGAAAACTTCTTACACCGAAGATATTTAAATATAATCATTTAAAACGGGTTTTTCATTTACATTTTGTCTGCTTTGTTATAAAGTTTTTTTTTTCTTATAATGCAGCTTTTCAGAGTTATGTTACATTTAAAATTACTATTTTTTACGGTATAAAGAATTTTTTTAATGATTACTGCAAGTACTACGGCATAACTTTTAAAACATTACAACTAGTTAAAGTTATTTGTGTTTGATGTTTAGTCCGATGAGATAAGCTGAAACGTATGAAGAACTATTTCTTTATAAAAATATTAAATCATCAACTATAGAGCATAGAAAATCGATAAAAAAAAAACAAGTCTGCAAAAACTTAAATTTTTTAGATAGAAAATCGATTTTTTACTTATAATTTATTTACATGTTAATAGTGATTTCGTTATTTTTGTGCTCGTTCGATTATGTGGAAGTGGTCCGAAGTTTACACACGGTATTTTCCGTTCCATCAACCGTTAAGAGAATAAATGATGCAAATCTTGTTCACCGATTTATTAGAAAACTCTGAATATTTAAAAATTGGCTACTAAAATTAAAGTTATGTGTCAAATAATTTAATGCTTCAAATTTCATTTGTATTTCAACGGGTTCTTAAGAACTAACAAGTATTTTCATATCAGATTGATGATAATTGTTAATTAAAGCAATGAACATTGTGAGAAAGAGCCAGCAAGAGAGATTATAAAAGAATGGATGAATTTTTGATTCAAATTTCTTCAGAAAACTGGGACTTTTAACAATTTACCTTGTTACCTTTTAAGCTATTGAAGGTCCATGAGAAGCGTATCTAATGCGCGAAAAAAACAAAAGAGGCGATGTCAGCCTAGTCGGAACCTTTGGGTGCGTCCCTTAAGGGAGCACAGAAAGGCATCAAATTAGTATCAGTTGGACAAGTTTTACATAATAGATTATTGCCGAGAAACGTTCCGGGATTTCAGGGGTTTCCACATTTTCCCGTGAAAAGCAAGTATTTTTGCAAAAAAAGACTTCTTTTAAGACTTCTTACTGGTATGAAAAATATTTTTAGCTACCAGTGTCAAATTTTACTCAGCGCTTTAACTAGGTGCTTCACCTTCAGCTTAACTACGGCCCGTTAGGACTTAATGAGCCCAAAATGAGGGCACAATATAGTCTCTGAGTACTGTAACTTAACAAGAACTCCAGGCAAATAAAGAGTTGAGTAATTCTGCATTAACTTTGACCATATATGCTAAAATACTTCGGAATCTTTCCAAGTGAATCAGGATGATGCCAAGCTGTTTCTAGAAAACAAGGATGGATCCAGAAATTCTTCAAGAGAGGGGCGAAATTTCGTTAAGAGAACTTTGATTTTGGAAACATTACAGAGGAGAGTTTCCAAAGACTCTCCCCCTAACATTATCAAAGATCGGTTAAAATTTCATTTCTGGAACTGCGGATTCAAAAACCAAAAATAGCAGATTAAAGTGCTTGAACATCATTCCTTCCTCTAATGTTACCAAAGATGGTTTAAAATCACGGTTTTAAGACTTCAATATTGAGAAATGTGCTACGGAAGGCTTCGGAACCTTTACTCTTCTTAGCATTCCAATGATTATGTTCCGTTTTTAGAACTACAATTTCGAAAAATGCCAGGTGTAGAGATCCAACCTCATCTCTTCTCCTTACGTCACCAAAGAAGGCTCGCCATTGCGTTTTTAAGCCTTCAAATCTGAAGCACTTCCGGTTGAGAGCCCTGTATAATTCATTGAAGATTTTTTTAAATCCCGAAGACACATTTGGAACTTTACTGCCCAAAAAAGTTGCGGGTGAAGTCCCTTAAGGGAGGGGCGATCACCCCCATTGGTTGCCCATGCTATGAACATTTGTAAATGTTTTCTTAATTCTTTAGAAAGATTCCATGTTAATTTCTGGGAGGTTACTTATTTTAAGATGAAAGCTGGTTTTTTCCGGAGAAATTAGGCACTTTAGATGCCCCTTATTTTCCAGGAACGTTTCCGAATATTTTTACAGATTTGCTTGTGGGCTTGTATTTTTCCTTATATATTTAAAACGAGCTTGAATGTAATATTATGAGTACATCGCCATCAAGGTTATTTGAAATTGGTTAGTATACAACGTAAAACCAAGTCTAGGACTGTCAAAGATAATTATTTTCCTTAAAATCAGTTTGCAGCAAGGATTCTCTTTTGGTTTAAATTTGACACATTTTTCTGTTTTCAACATCGCATCGGTCAAATACAACCTCGATTATACTATCGATAATGATATCTTTGTCATAAAAAAATATCTTGTATCAAAAAATTGTGCCATACTATCGGATATTGGATTTATTACCTAAACGAGCCTAAGAATATGTTTTTTGATTTAATTAATCAAAAATAAGGATAGAAAATAATTTTTATCTACAAATTGACTGTCACAAAAATCCAGGTTTCTGAAACCTTACTTCTGAAATACCTTATTTACCATCTTTGACTACAGTCAATTTTTATTGATACTTGATGAATTTATGCATTTGTAATCACGTAAACGCAGTTTAATTATAATTTTATAACCAGTTCTGATTGCTTTGAATTTTCCTCACGTAAATGACTTTTCTCTAATATACTTTTCTCATTCTCATTTAAGTTATTCGGTGAGAAGAACAGGTGGAAAAAAAACGAAGCGAACTCAGAAATATTGAAGTACAATTCACATAATACATGAAATACACCGCCTGTAGCAACATACATGTAATTTACTGAATAATTCACATAATAATCTTTCCAATTGCGTTTAATATTTAAAATGCGCTTCAGTTATTCGGTATCAAGTACTCGCATAATTGTCGCCTCGAGTAATGGGATTCAATTTAATACGTTTTCATTAAATCAGCTACTGCACGTAAATGTTTCATAGATTAAGAATTTGTTGATTTTGTTTATACATTATTGCCCGATCTTTGCTTTTCATTCTTATTTGTCTTGTCGCTTTCCACTTTCACTCTCTTTGTCTCTTCTCGTTAATTTCACACTTATTATTCCTTCTTAAGGACTAAGGCGATTTTAGGTTGAACACGCTCCTTTAAGGCATTTTACTGACATTTTCTTTGTCTTGAAAAAAATCAATTCACAACTATTCAACTTCCGTTTGGGCTCTCTTTAATGTAGCAAAATAACATCCTCCAGACATATTTCCAGTTGTTTGCTTGTTTGCTGTTTTTTTTTCTCTTTAGAAGCGTGAATAAAACTGTTTGGGTATAATCAAGCCTTCATCTCTCATCACTCATTTGAAGCGTCCGTTGGGTTATCACGTCATTTTTCAATGATTTTTAAGTTTTCTGATAGGAATTTTTTCACGATTTTGTTTTAATTAGCCTTCTTAACGTCGGAAGAAAGTTAAATCTTTCATATCACTCTTAGCTTACCTGTCAATATTTGCTTCCAAATTAATAAATATGTTTACAAACTGTTTTCGGATTTACTTATAAATATAAGTGAGTATTCGTTTCGCTTACAGCTCGCTTTCTGGAGCAAGTGTGTCGAGTGATTCCGCTGTTGGAACGAGTGATGGTTCAGCTTGCGCCAGACTGCAAGAGTTGGAGACAGAGCTCATGTAATTTATTTTAAATGCATCATTTTATAAACTTATTTTAAACTACTTTTTATATGTGTATAGTTATGAAAAATTTTAATAATTTTCATTTAAAATTTAAGATAGTAAAATAAGCTTTACTTAAATTCACGAAGCTCTTATTAAGTTACTGAAAAATAATGGAATTTTAAAGTTGTATCAAATATGTTTTCTGTAGATTCATATTTTCTGAATTTATGTCACAGCATAGGTGTAATTAGCTAGGTATAAGGCCTTGATTTTTCGAACTAATGAAATAGGGATATTTTATCTTTTCGACATAACGATACTAAATACGATTTTAATGAACTAGTTGTGAGCTTAGACTTCGTAGTAGTTGATTAGCAAATCTAATTAACATAAAATAATGTGGCACAAAAATACAGCGATGCAAAACTGAATTTTAAGTACCAACAGCATTGTCAGTATCTACCGGTCGATATATATATATATATATATATATATATATATATATATATATATATATATATATATATATATATATATATATATATTCCCCAGGAAAAACCAAAATTATCAAGAATCTGAAATACAGTAACCTCCCGATTATTTGCAGGATAGAGTGGCACGGTTACCGCGGATAAGCGAGTTCAGGGATAATCCGCAAAATAGGTAAAAACAATAGTAGTGTATGCAGTGCCAGAAAAAATCAATACCACTCGCATACATTTTAACTGTAACAAAAACGATGACAGTGTATTTAAAAAATGCATATAAAAGCTTTGACAAAAAGGATTCTCATTATTGCGATTATAGCACGACCTTCGATGTCACACGACTTTTGATGTCATTAGAAAGGAAGATGCGAATAAAATAGGATGTAATCAACTGAGATTTTGATCCTATAAAGGTAAACTAGTATGCATATATCGACATCCAGCTAAGCATTGTTGATTTTTTTTTATTTATTCTTTTTTTTTTAATTGAGAAGGGCCGTCCGCGGATAATCGGGAGATTACTGTATGAAAAAAAATATCAAAAATGGACAACTTATCGAAAAATTTCGCCAAATAAAAATAAAAATTTGAAACGTGTTACTTGTATATACAGGGTGTAAGAGCACATCCTTTACTGACTTTCATGGCGGATAGAGTATACCTAGATAATGGGAAATCACATAGCAATGCATGGTCGGAAACGCTTTCTTAGCGCGGTAGCGACGACACAAATCACCAAAAAGACAAGACACGAACAAGAGAAGAAAACATGTTTATTATCCTTAGCACAGCAAAAAACTAAGAAAAAAGAACTTGGAGGAGACAACGATCGTCATCAAAGTAGGTGTTCGAAATTACGATCTCCGGCGCATTAAAGATCGAACGTAAAAGCGAGTGCGGCAGCAAAAACCGCGAGTGCGCTTGCACCTTCATCTGACGCTTCGGATTACGTAACGACGTCTATCGTATATACCAGACAAAAACTTACCAGCATTTTTACTGTATTAGAAATAACAAACATGTCTTTTCCTCTTATTTATGTCCTGTCTTTCTTGTACTTTGTATCGTCACTATCGCGTCAGGAAAGCGTTTCCTACCATGCATTGCTATGTGATTTCCCGTCGTCTAGGTGTACTCTATCTGCCCTGAAAGTCTCAACGCTGTACTGTTACGAAGACATACCCTGTACATCTTCGAAATATTGCTAAATTGCGAAAATTTTCTATGTGTATTTTTAATGCATACATTCTGAAAAATTCTTAGCTTTGATGCGTTTTATTACGTGTGAATCATTTTTTAACTCTCTGATACATTAATGTCTCGTTATAATTAGGCATTCTTGTGCTCTTAGGTGCACAAAATGTGACTTAGCGAAGGCTCTTAATCGGGAATCTGCTTACAAGAGCATTATTGAAGAAAAAATCCTTCTCGTTAATGAATTGGAAGAGAGGCTCAGATCGGCAGAAGATCCCGATGGCGACGCCATCTGGTGAGTTCGTGAATTTTCAGCATTAGCACATCCATTAATTAATGTATGCACTGAATAACCAAAATATATATGAATTAGTATTTTAATTAATAAATGAGTTATTTTTTACACTCATTAATCGATATAACTAATTGGTAATACATGTCTTAAAGTAGCACGTACACCACCCTTATCATGTAAATCCATGTTTTTACACCATTAAATTCAGGATTACACCTAATCCTGAATTTTTTGCATAGTCTATGTCAATTCTTGCAGTAAAAAGATGGAATCTTACCTTCATAGTCTCGGAAAGTTTTGAAGTTAATGAATGTTACAAAACAGAAAAAAGTCAGTTACAGGCACATTTTGACGTTTCTCAAAAAAAAAAAAAAAAAAAAAAAAACCTGGCCCGAAAAACAGCCCACCAAAGATGGCAACCTCAGCCCTATTTCTCAGGCTCAATTTTCGACAAACTAACTGCTTTGTCTTCAGAATGGTGTACGACATTTTGTTAACATTTTTTATTTGAAAGATAATCATTTTCTGTTTAAGACAATCTGCACCATTTGGTAATATATGTTTCACTTTTTTTTCGAAGGTGTTTTAAAAAAATATTTTTAAATCAATTTTTGAACTTTTTTCAAAAACGCCAATTTAAATTTTTTTTTTTTTTTTACCGTTGATCAGTACCTTTGAGTACTACATTTCCTGAAAACGAGAGCTACACTTTCGAGTTCAACGTTTGTAGAGACATTTGAAAAATAAGTTTGTCAGGAACTGTATGTAACTGTCGACTTGAAAATTCAAGGTTTTACATAATAACTAAAGAACAAACGACACTTTCAATTTAGTTTTTAAAATCCAGGTTTACTTTACATATAGAGTTTCTGAAAAGCCTTCACTTTGCAAATGCTTCTAAAACCTATTAAACTCAAAAGTGGAAGCTCTACTTTTCAGAAAATTTATTACTCTATGATACTGTTAACAGCCAAAAAAAATTCCCATTTTCAATGTAGGCATTTGGGGGGGGGGGGATTAATTTTTTTTTTTTTTTTTCAAAACGCTGAAGCAAAAAAAAAAAAAAAAAAAAAAAAAATCCAGCGATAAAGCAGTTTGAAAATTTTGTCCAAAGTCGCAAGTGAAGAGGTTTGCTTCTTATTTCACGGGATATAGGTAACTCTGACCATTTTTTATGGGAAAATAAAAAATATGCCTGTAACTGACTATTTATGCATTTTAACTAATTAATATTTTCTAAATTCGAAAACTTTCAAGACTAGGACGCTAATTCCTTTCTTTATTCATATGGACATGATGGTGGTAATAAATTTGTGTGAACAAACTCTGTATTTCTAGTGTACTTAAATACGAATAAATGTAATTTCCAGCACATTTAAGTTCACCACTTAAAATTAAGGCTATTAACCAACAAAACGTAGATAATAATTCTGGAATTCAAACTGGTAAAAGGAAATAGTAATAAGTAGAAAAATAAACTGCAATAGGTCCGTTTTTTTTTAGTTTTTATTTCTTGCAATGCACTATGTTTTCGTTATTTTAGATAAAAACTATTCAATTCTAGAGATTCTTATATATATATATATATATATATATATATATATAAGTTTTTTTTTTTAATGTCTTAATTTAGTGAAATGTGTATCAGGGCCATTCCACGAAAATTCAATCCTTTGTCCCGCACGTGACGGTTCCTATATTTCATTAAAAATTAATAATTTTAAGGGTAATATCGAGATTTTTCGCTTATGAAATCGCACATAAGTATGCAATTTGTTAAGCAGAAAAAATTTGTTCATGAATATTTTAAAGTATTATTTTTAATGAAATATGTGACGCGTCACGTGCGGGACGAAATGACCGTTTTCCGTGGAATGGCCCATCACGCTTCTGCGCTTTTGTACAATATCAAAACCTATAACGTATAAAACAAAAATATATTTTTTGTATTTTCCTTAGCTTAAGTAAAACAGTCTTCGACTAAATGTAAAAATGTACCCAATTTGGTTGAAGTTGTTGAATAAACATCTGATAGGATTTAATTGCTCCTTATGCGGTTCTTTCTATGTTGCTTTGCGAGGCGTGTTAAATATCTGTAAATGAACTCTTACTGCAGTGGCATTGCAACTGCTGTAAAGCCAAACGCATAGTACTTGATCAAGTCTAGTTAAGCTAGGTTTTGGAGGATTACGGTTTCCAAACGCGAACGAAATCTGTCTTAAATGGATAGCTGCAACTTTTAAAATTGTGAAAGAGTTGTTCCTAAGTGAGTTGGTTTTCTTTAAATATGCACCAATCACATTTTTAGATTTTGAAATAGCTTCTTTGTATATAAAAGTTTTTTTCATCCGAGGTCTCGCTATTCTTTCAGACACATTTTTTCATTTGAAAATATCAAAAAGCATTTAGCAATCCAAAGCAATTATGTCTTTTTGTAATTTTATTAAAGATATATTTTGAAGCATTTTAAAATTTAAGGAAAAAATGTCAGGTATCAATATAGTTTTTCGGTCTGCTTTATTTATTTATTTATTTTATTTTATTTTATTTATTTATTTATTTATTTATTTATTTATTTTTTTTTTTTTTTTTTTTTTTGATCTTACGACATTTTTTTTTTCAAACTTTAATAGAAATCTATTGTATCAATTTATCTTAGTAAAGATTAATACAATTGTAATTTTAAAAAGCAACTATTGCTTTTGGTTGATAATCTTATGTCATGATAGTTTTTTTTTTTAAGTGCATTTTTTGTTTTCATGAATATTTTTAGCATTTTTATTTGCTTTCTCATTAGTTTTTGGGTCTTTAAGAACCATAGTCCGTTAATTATGCTAATTGCTGAATCAAAAATACATCAATAATGCAATAACTTATTGCAAATACCTGTATGCTATAAGTTAGTAGAAGTACCTAAGAATATACGAGTTTAACAAAAAGACATTCTTTATAAAAGTTACGGATTTAACGCGAAGTTTAAAAGACTAAAACCTTGGCTCAGCGTAATGCTCTTTTTGACAGGCATGCTCAAAAATTTCATGTTTCATTCTTAAATTTTTAATGCAATCTGTATCCCCGAAGTAAGTTAGCTAAGTTATTTTTTTACTCGTCATGGTTACGAAGGATACATTTTCTGACAGATAAAAAGTAAAACAATCTATCAATATTCATGATGTCATTTTATATTTTCTCAAAACAGGAAGTCTCCAGTGCACAAAGGTAGCGGCAGCAGTCTCCAAGAAAAAAGCAGAATTTTGCAGAATCATAACAGATTTTTAAACGAAGAAGTATTAAAACTGTCAAAAATGCTACAACAGGAAAAGAAGAACACAGATCATAAGCACCAGTGAGTAAGATTTTTTTTTCTTTTTCTTCAGGTGTGAATTAATCTTTGAACAAAAAGTGGATGTATTATCTTACTTCCTTGTCGTGTTTAAAATAACAAATAAAAACGTGTATTGGATGTGATGTTGTAATTCTTAATTTCAACAATAATTTGTGTAAAGAGATAACTCTAGAACGGAATGAAAAAGTCATTGTTCTGTGACTGAAGTATGTAGAGGACTAAAAGAAGCTTTTACTATGTTGTTAAAATAGGGATTTCATTTTTATATTTTAATGATGCATAGGCTTTGAAACTATATTTCGAAAGATGATGATAGTATGAGGGTAAAAAAATAAGCAATAACAATTTATGTATAACTCAAACAGTGCTCTAAAAGATTAAAGTTTGGAAAAATGTGTGTTTTACCACTCAATACATCTTAAAATGGTAGAATCTTGAAGTGATTCAAATTCGCAGCACTACGTGATGCATTCGTAAGAAAAAAAAATTTAATGGTTTTTTTTACTAAGACATGGATCACCATAGACTTTGAGGTTGGGCTAGGAAAAGCTAGGAAAGGTTGGGCTTTTAGCACTGCATTTTTGTATGGGTAATATTTGGTGTAGTCACGAGAAATTAAGAGGTTTGAACTTTTTCTGGTTTTATTTACATCCTAATTTAAAAAGAAAAATAAAAAGCAAGTTCCCAAAAATAGGCTTTTTTTTAACCAAAGAAGCATTTGTTTTGAATAAGGATTACACCATTTTAGAATGTGTGTTATTTATCTGTATTTCTATATATCATCACTTTACTTAATGTAAAACTTTAGACTTTATTTAAACTATACGGGTGCTTATACGTTATCTGTCCTTGGAAATGTCTGTATCTTGAAGGAATATTTGGTATATTTACTCATTAAGAAGGAGAAAGAAGAATGGAATAATGATAAATTTTTCCGCAATCGCCAACAGGTGGCTCCGAAGTCTCCAACAGAGAATGTTGCCAGTTTTAATTACTTTTAATCTTGAGAAAAATCAAGGAGCAGTTATTTCTGCTTGGTCCGTATTCCCAAATTTTAATTTTGGGTACTTATTCTTTTGACGAATTACGGATAACAGGACCTGTAACATGTTTGCTTACTCACAACCGTACCTGCACATGCTGCAGACATTCGTAGCTCCTCAACCGCAGTAAAGACAGTATCCGTCTGAAACTTTTTATGCAAGATAGAGCTGTGTCCCACAATGGGAGAGCAGTACAAGATTTGTTACTGCAGCATTTTACAAATGATAGGATAAGCTGTTATTTTCATTTTGCGTGACCAACTTGATCCCCTGATCTGACGCTATGAGGTTTTCGACTTCGGAGGTGCCTAAATTTTATGTGTACCGTGGAGATGTCGCGAAACTCAATGACCTAAAAGATCACATAACGCAACGCGTGCAAAACATCACGCCTGATGCATAACATTCCGCATTGAGCATGTTGCGGACTGCGTGGATTGTGACATCTAGCTAAGTGGACTTGTAGAACCTGAACTTATTCAGCATCATCATGCGCAAATATAACCTATCTGTAACATTTTGGAATAAATTAGGCATATTATCCGGTTTTTTGTTTCAATTGTTTGTTCTTGTATTACTCATTATATACGATGAAGGCGACATCTGTCGGTGATGGGTGCAAATGTTTTTGTAACGATTTTTGTTTAATTGGGATTATTCCTTCAAGCTATAAAGAGCTCCAAATAGAGATGCTTATTTAATAACCACCCAGTACATCATACGAAAGGAAGACTATGCAACCCCCGTCCCCCTCCCCCTTCTCGAATTACCTAATGTATTACAGACAGCACGTAGTTTTTTCTTTCACCCAAGCAATCTAATGTATTAGAGGAGTAATAAATCTAAACAAATTTTTTACGTGCATATTTTTACTTTTTAGCAGTTATGTTGGTTGGCTAGAGGTCATAGCCAATGGATAAAACTTTAGAACCGTTTTAAGTATAATTTATAATGTTATTGACTCGGTATTTTAATTTTGAAACAGATCGGTTATCAAATTATGGCTTAATTATCTTGTATACATACTTGTGTTAATAGTTCACAACTTTCATTTAATTATAATCCTTAAAATGGCTTTAGGTTTAATTAATACCCATGCGATCAATTAGTTAATAATTATATAAATGAAGGCTTTTCCCTAACCTTTCTCATTTAAATTCCGCTAAAACTTAAATGTTTTTCAATTGCCTTTGTGTAAAAGATTTCTACTTTTATTCAGTCTGAGATAAATTTAATCTAAATGGCAAGAAATACTAGACTACTCTTTTGTTTTTTAGAAAAATAATACCAGACGTCTTTCAAATGCGTCATAGAAAGTAAAACGATCACTGGCGAATTTAATGCTTAAAACAACATACTCATTTAATTAGCAAGTATATAAGCAAAAAACTAAGCTCCTAGCTTTAGATCTTTTTCAGAGTATCATCTTAGATAAACAAACGCCCTTTTTGCATTTTAAAAATGTAGAGTGAAAAGAGATGTTGAATGCTTTATTGTTTTTATGTGTGCTATCTCTTGCTTTACATTATCCGGTAGAAGTTTTACTTTACGTTCTTAAAAAGATTTCAATTCAGCCCACGAAGTTGTAAACCTAATTAAGGAATGTTTCTTAAGACAATGCTAGTGAAACTGACTTACAAATTTATTTTTTTTTTTTTTTTTTTTTTTTTTTTTTTTGAGATATTTCAAAAAGAAAACACGTGAAGCGTATGTGTTTCCGGAAGATTTGCTGTTCTATAAAAGGTTTATCCTAACATTATGAAGTGACTTTAATTGCACAGCTCATTAATCAGCTTTGTTTTTTAAAAAATGGCTTTCGTTGTTTTAGTGAAGTTTGTAAATGATTTAAAATGTTCTGATGAGTTTTATGCAAGTAGGTTTGAAATGGAAAGAAATTGAATTTTTTAATTAGGATAAGCGAAATTGTAATGTCAACAACAACAATTATTTACTACACTTCGTTTGCTGAAAACAAGTGATTATAGTTCCATCATTATAGTTAACATCACGGAGCTTTTATGAAAGTGAAAGTTGTAGTAAAGAAATATTTTGGTGGAAAAACGAAAAGAGTTGTAGAACTAAGTTGTTTTATGTTATTTCAACTGTGTGCGAGTATGGAACAGCATTGTGTCCTGCTATTCTTTAATCTTAAGAAACTTTCTTTTTGAAGAGATCAAATTAATTCATTTGAAGCATGAATATAATGTTCTGGAAACTTGTTCGAAACATAAATTTATTATATTTGTTTATTCAGTCTTTATACAAATTTTAAGTTTGACGTGATGGTGATTTTGAACAACTTATTATTTAATGTCATTTTTTTTATCGTTTCCTGATAATTCTTCTTTTACTGTTTCAAGTGTTGACATTTGACTTCTGAATTTTTGCACCCTTGTAGCACAAAATGGCACTATTGACAATGACTTGTCACTTCTCTTTTAGACAGATGCGACTGCTTGAGGCGGAAGTGGATCAACTAAAAAGGGACTACGTCTTTCTAATGCAGTCATCCCTACGCATAAATAATTCCGATGGACCAGAAATCATGGAAGTGTATCATTATGGAGGAAACAGGGTAAACAGACATTTGCCAATGTATAGATTTTTTTAACAGTTGACTAGTTTGAATCTGATCATCAACAACTACTAAAGAGTCCTCCATAAATGATGTCACGCTTTGAGGGGGAATGGGTTTTGCTAAAGTGTGACAAGGGGGAGGGAGGGGTTAACAAGAAGTGTGACATCACGCATTTTTATAACAATATGAAAATGTAATATTGCGGTGCATGTGACAAGGGAAAGGAAAAAGAGAACTGTGACACTTTGTAACAAGAGGGGTTGGAGTTGAATATGGTGGAAAAAAGGTGTGAGATCATTTATGGACAGCCCTTAAGAGAATGGTGTATGATGACGTGTACAGGGTTGCCAACCTTGGAAGAACAATTTGAGGAGCATGTATGGTAATTTTGAGAAGCAATTTAAAATTTTGCTGAGCAGTTCGGTATTTTGCATAAAAAACAATAAAAATGACTAAAACCACTTATCTAAAGTTGTCTTTGAGCTTTAATAATCATTTTTAGTACTAGTATAAAAATAATTATTTTTAAATTAATGTAAGAGCTTTAAACACTATTTCAATCTTTGAGTATAAGCATCTATAAACGTTCGGCCGTAGAAAACATGCAGGGCAAAATAGCTTAATAGCGGATCCGCGGAGTTTCGTCAATTTTGCGGAGATGTTGGCAATCCTGCATGTAAATCACTTTTATTAAGAGTTAATACGATGCTCAGTAGTACAAAGCAAGGTCTCCAAATGAAATTCATAACTTTTTAAAAGAGAGTTCCATCACAAAGGCATCGACATTCGAAAATACAAAATGATTACGAAGATTCTTGTGCTAGACAAGGCTAGGCTAGCAGCATTTTCTGGTTCTGATAAGTTGACTTCCGTTTGGCTTAGGCTTATGCAAATCTATATATTGAAATTAAGAGCAAGATAAGCCGATTTGTGTAACGAACTGGATTATTGGCGTAAGGTTAATCTTAGAAATTCTCCTCTTTCGACCCAAACATAAATGAACTCGTTCAAGGTCAAGCATTTAGTAATCGAAGCCACACAATAACTGCTTCAGAAGTATGTATGCTAGTGTAACACAGCACTTGAATGCAGAAAAAATTTAATTCCGTACCAAATTGTCTGACGGAAAACTGTCAGTTTTCATACCATGCCATACCTGCCCTCTATTGATTGAACCCAGAAAAAGATGCAAATGTTTCTCAAAATGTCTGCCAAAAGAGTCCCAGAGCCCCCTCAAAGCTCTCTTTTTTGGAAACATACAATCTCATCAGAGAAAAATATCTACAAAAGAAGGAGTTTTGAAATTAAATGTTTGCTGTAGGAAAGTATTTGGTCAAATGTTTATACAAAAAATGTGGTATCTAATAAGTAAACGGAGCACAGACTCCAAAGTGCAGTGTTGAATTCACACCTTGATATAGAGTCATATCCCAACGGCATTGACCATCAACTGCTAAAAATGACAATAAATATGCTTGTGCTAGACGAGCATTATGCTAGTAACTACTAACGTATGCTCATTTAACATCATTTAAACCCTTTGAAATTTAATGCTTTAAAAAATTATCTGAAGCAAAATCGGGGAGCTTTTCTTGTGCTCTCTGTTGATAGCTCAAAACATGGCCGTTAATAAACATCAAGCGGCATCAAAAGAGGTATCTTAAAGTTCGAAAACCTAAAATCGTGTCCGAGATAAACAATGACGAAAGCATTAATTTCGAAATCTAATGACACACTCAGCAAAATATTTTGTTTAATATTCATACACAAAATGGGATATTAACTAAATAAACACATTTCGTTTTTAAACTCTATTTTGTTGAACTAAAGGTGAAGCAACGTTTGAAGATTTATTTCAAATCTCTCTATGAGCACTTATTATCATTGCTTTTTATTTTCTTAGTCAGATCCATCACATCTCTATTTTGAGTGATATTCTGCGTAACTCTTACTTCCTTTAATATTCCTGCGTAATATACGGGAATTTCTTTTAGTAAAGTTTCGAGCTGCTT
Source organism: Uloborus diversus (assembly GCF_026930045.1). Lineage (NCBI taxonomy): Eukaryota > Metazoa > Arthropoda > Arachnida > Araneae > Uloboridae > Uloborus > Uloborus diversus. Next base: position 73,702,756 of record NC_072740.1, read on the forward strand.
AAAGGCTTCAATGTGAACATTTGCTTATATTACATCTATTATTTCAATTTTTTCTGGGAATAGTTTTTATGAGGTGTATTACGAACTACTCTGAAATTTTTGCACGGAATTTGCTTGCAGTTTTATCGTTTTAAATTTTTCTCAACAATATCTATAATAAATATTTCTTAGATTATACCTAGTTAATTTTAAGATTTCTTGTTTACATTTTGTCTAGATAATAGAATATACCAGAAGAATATTTGTATTGTAATTAATTTAAAGGTAAACTTAATTTACAAAACCTTAATAATTAACTTATGAACTCATATCACATGCTTAATTTCGTGAAAATATTGTTTTATTCTTTAAATTATAAACCTAAACACTGTTAAATTTGGAAAAGGTGATTGCATTTTATAACGTTTATTTGCAAAATCATTGTTTTTTCTAGCACAGGGAAAGAGTTTTATCTTTACTAGAAGAAGCCAGAAAAATCAATCCTACATTACCCATTTACGATAAGTAAGTAAATTAAAAATATTTTGTCACATTTTTTTCCTCTTGCCAAAATCTATTTTAAGTCTTCCCCATTAAAAAAAGTTTTGAACTTTATAATATTTTCATGAAATTACTATTTATACTGTTATTATTTTTTATACCCTTAAAAATAGTGAAGTTATATATGAACCCACTGTTTGACAATCTGCCGATCCAACAAGTTGGAAAAACATTAAGAGAATCTGTTTCAGAAGAAATGGATGTAACATTACTTTCATATCAATGGCTTTGGCTGTAAACTGTAACTCCGTCATAAGTAACTTTTTAGGGGGTAATAAAAATATTTGATTTATAGCACGTTGTAACCTTGTCAGGTTTGAATTAAACGAATTACTCCATTTGCTGTCAACTTTTCGAGTTACTCATTTTTTCCACTGATGCAGCTTGAAATAACTAAGATAAGAAAACATGCTTTTTTTCTGACAATATGTAGAGTTAGCTAAATGTCAGCCAAAACCATCGGTATGCTACATTTAAAATAGTTTTTATCATTTTCGGTAACGTGTATCAACATAGAATTGGAAGCTTTGAAAAACATTTAGCATTTAAGGAAGTGAGATTTCAATATAACATTTTTTTTGCTTATTGAAAAATTATTTGCTGAAGGATGTTTGCATTCTATAAATGCAATATGTATAGCTGAATGTAATATTAGTTCCGCGAAAAATATTATTAAATACAGCTTCGTGTTAGAATATGACAGTACACATAAAAAAATATTATTCAATAAAATTAAAAAAACCCGACTGCTTAAAAACCAAAAAACTAAAAAGAAAAATGTATAGGCCCAGTAGTTTAGAATGTTATTAAGTACTACTGAATAACTATACCGTTGAAATAGTTTTATAACCGTACACAGATAAGACAAATCATAAATTCAAAAGCAGAATAGAAGGATCAACAGTCGATTCCCATTCCTTTCTGATTCAAAGAACCCCGTAAAATTTGAATGGGCCCCGACTGTTGATCCTTCGATTCTGCTTTTGAATTTATGATGCTTCTTATGTGTGTATAGATTATAAAACTCTTTCAATGGAGTTATAGTTATTCAGTAATACTTAAAAAAATTCTAAACTACTGGGTTTACATTTTTTTTCTTTTTAGTTTTTTTTTTTTTTTTTTTTTTTTTTTTTTTGCTTTTACGCAGTCGGTTTTTTGTTTTTATTTAATAATTATTTTTTTTTTACCCTTTTTAGTTAATTTTCATTGGCTTTGTTATTATGATCATAAGACGGCAAATTTCGCAATCTTGTCATTTTATTGACAAAGTTTATATCGTGAGGATTATTAAGTAACTTGCGGAGGTCTAAACTACTGATAGTTCGTCCTTCTAGGGACCTAACTCGGTTTAAACCTACATGTGCTTGACCTTCGGCAAAAATGCGCGAACTGAAGTCAACCGCAGCACAGCTATACAAACAGCCTGTATAACTCATGATGACGCGAAATCGGAAACGTCGTCAGTCAAATCTTTCTCGCAAAACTAAAAAAGCCTCTCAAGAAAGTACAAGTCGCGAAACTCAGTCCCATGAATCAAGGCAAAAACCAATGTAACATGTTAGAGATGAAATTTCGAATTAGTAGACTCTCTTTCTTTTGGTGCTTATTGCACGGGTTTATTTTGGTGAGGACTACAATCTGAGTGCCTTGCCTTCGTTACCCATTATATATTTTTTATTACAGTACAGAATACATATAAACAACACATGAAAGAATTTTCATCAGAAGGAGAGGAAAGTACATCCGGAGCGAGGGTGTCTTGACCCACCGCCACAAGTGGGAGAAGCAATCGCTTAAACCACTCGGCCACTGAGGCCCCAATTAGTAGATTTAGCTTACGTTCGACGAGCTCGACCGGTAGCGATAGGTTAGTTAATCACGTGACAGCTAATGATCACGTGCTCCAATCAACCAATCAACAGCTTAAAATGGTACTCGGTGAAGTAACAGATATATGATAGAACGCTGCGGTTTGTAACCGGTAACTTACCGGTCAACCGGTGAGGTTCGTCGAACGCAAGCTTAGTAAACAAAAAATTTCAGGCTACGAAAACTACCTGCATTTGTCGCACGCAGGTAGCGAGCGACGCAGTGTGCAACACCCAACGTGTGCCGATCCCAAACTGACAAAATATGGCAACTGGTTGTTTATATCGTGAATTTTGATTACTGTCATGTGTTTAGTGACACTCCCGAGGTTAAGACAAATCGATTGACGTAAGAATTGTCAAAATTGATCAAGGCGTTCAGCCTGCAGAACGCCACATAGGAACAGACATACATGCATAGACTTATAAACACATTACCCTCCTTTGCGTCGCACACGCGCAGTCGGGTAAAAAGATAAGACGCAAAGTCACAACCCTACTTTTCGTAAAAGCGAGGATCATTTCGAAAGAAAAAAAGATAATCTGTATGTAAATGTGATAAGACACATAAGTGGATTTTGTAATGTAATCATTATAATCAATGTTATAAAAATGAAGTATACATGAGCGTGGCATTAAACAAAAAGTTCCTGGGGGAGGATTTATTCTAAGCCCCTTAACTCCTCTGATTGTACCCTATTCAGCATCATAAGCAAGAACCCTAATATTTTCCAATATGGAAAAAAAAGAGCTGCTAAACATGGATATTCAGGAATAACGCATTTTTATACTAAAAGAAAAATTTCACTAAAATCCTTTTTTTTTTTTTTTTGCATTTATAATTGGAGCAAATTAAATAATCGCTGGAAATGTAATGAATAGTTAAATGATGTAAAATCAAGCAATTTATGTTTAAATCCTTCTTTGAATTTTTACTTTCTGTAGTTTTAAATGTCAAAGAATCTAACTGAAGAGTTTTTATTTTATGATTAGCATCAATTTCAGAGCAATGAAGTTCATTAATGTTTTTCTAAATAAAATGTTCGTACTTATTGAACGTCTATTTCATTTTTACTTATTTTATGCATGCTATTTTCACTAAGGGGTGTGTAGGAAATTAAAAAACATGAGAGTAGTAGAGCTAAAAATGAAGTATTTTCAAGGATGAACAGCTGGTTTTAATGGGGGTTAAAAAAGACGTCATAATATTTAGGGAAACAGCTTTCCAAAATTCTGAGTTCCTTTAATCCAATCTGCTATGGAAGGGAGATTTTATGCATTATGATTTACCTACTTGGTAAAGAAAAATGTGATTAATAAACAATGTGATTCTAGCAATGATTTCTAGCTTTGGTGCATTTTTTCCGCTGTCACTAATTTAAAAACTACTAAATTTCACCAGTAAGATCAGTCAGACATTTATAAGTTGTGCAATAAAAGTGTGTTGAGTATCAGGACATTGAAACTCTCAATTCCACATCCTTATTCGATAAAACTTTCACCCTAATTCTTTTGACATTACTTGGATGTCATCGTCGGTAGAGTACTACAACTAGGTTACGAAAATTTGGAAATAATAGAATATTTAACTTTTGTTGGAAATATTTCTTCGAAAGAAAACATAAATACTTCTAATTAAATTAAATTTAGAAAGTGTTTTAATAATATTTAAATCTAGTTCGTGTTATCCAAAAGAATCGTAAATAAAACATTAAGTTGTGGAACATTTCTTGAAACAGTTCCCTCGAAGTCATCAAAAAACTAAACTGTAGTTCTCTACTTGCATTATTTACGCCATAACATGCATTTATATGTACTCAGTCCCTAAATCTGCCTCTTTTTTTGGGTTTTAAGTAACTTATTTTATGCAAAACACCTTGCGCTAAATTTTTCCAACACACGGATATGATATTTCTTTGTATTTTATGAAACACAAGTTTCAAATTGAAGCAATTAAACTAGATGAAAAGATATTCAGCGGATGAATTTAAAAAAAAAGTAGACATATTGGGATGAGCCGTCCGAAGCAGATTCGCTTTTTCTTTTTTAAATAGACTGCTTTCAAATTCTGATTTTATTTAATTTTTCACTAAGTATCTTTTTTTTTACATATTTGGACTGTTTATTAATTTTTTCACTTTAGCCTTTTTTTATAGTGCTTAAGTTTGTTTTTTGTTATTTGTTTTCATTTTTATTTGAAGAGAATCAAAATTTAACGAAGTCGTTGCAAAATGTTTTCACTTTTGGAGCAAATGGAACACCACTAATTTTTTTTTTTTTGGTATATCCCTTATTTATTTTTGTAGCTTTGCTATTTTTAAAATATTTTGCAAACTTTATTTAAAACAAATTCCATTTTTGAAAACGCATTTGCTATGTACGGGTAAATAGAGCCATGAAATATTCTAATTTAGCGTTTTCGTAGTGATTCTTTACATAAAATCTATTATATTTTCTATTTTAATAAAACTAATGCTAAAAAATTACTTGAGAATGATGAAAGTACGTATTTAAAGAGAAAAATGTTTAAACTAATTTCCTTTCGTGAAAATATTTTAAAGCAACTATAAAGTTAAGTGCTATGCTAATGTGGTTTGTTGATAGTTAACATTTCTCCCTTAAACTCATAGTATTACTTCAGTATACTCTATTTCTGTTCACATATAGTTTCAATGCTGAATATGCTTGCAGACTTCGTTATTTTAGATTTTTTTTATATATTTGATACATATGACTTAAATGATTTATTTGAAACTTTTTAGTCTTGCGCGAGGACTTGTGCATGTAGATGCTTTAGGATTTCGCCGCAGCTATGGAGAAGAGAGCCTCATATTACATTACATTTGCCGGCAACTTCATCAACATTATTCAGCATTAGGGCCACATTATGAACAACATCAACAACAGTGGAAGAAATATCTGCGTCATCATCCTGCATTACCCACGACGGTTAGTTCTTTTTTTTTTTTTTTCAGTTGCCAACAAAATCTATTGCTTTTCATCTCATTTGTTACAAGACATAAAATATCAGAGAAGTGAAATACTAAGATTTTGAATATCAATAAATATCTTTATGCTTACAAAGTAAAATAAGAAATAACAACGTTAAATAGCACAAATTGCAGATTACTGCAGACACGTGTTTTTTCGTTACATGAACGTCCCTTTTCGATACAAAAGAAATGAGCTTGTGGATGAAAGACTTGTGTTTGAATGTCTTTTCATCCATAAGCTCATTTCTAAATCAATAATGAGATTAAATTTAGACCACTTTGGATTTTTTTCAAAAACTCAGTCATCACTATTAATATTTTGTAGTAAGTTACCGCCCAAAGCCAGGGCTAAGGCAGAAACTTAAAATACACTGCCATAATACCATAAATACCATGCTTTGCCATCAATGTTTGAGTTGAACCGCACCATTGCTGCGGTAACTCATCTGGTGTGCTAATTCTACATTAGCTACTACTTTGTTTGGCTCTCTTGGCTCCCTTAAGAGATTTCTCGCCTCCAGCTCTGGTAATTCCTATTCCGGACAGATGAGTGCTAAAAAGCACGAAACTGCAGTCCTCGGATGGAATAACTGAGCTGGCGGTGTATTTTAAGTGTCACTCTTAATAGGTGTAAACAATCGTTTCGCGGTTTTTCTGACGAACCTCCCCCCTCCCCTCTCCCAAGAGGGTTCGAACGCCATACGGGGGGGAAGAAAAACACCCGTGTGAAATCCTGAGCATCAAAGGACCTCTGCACCAAATTTTGCAATGGTCCGACCGTCAATTGTGGATTTTAAATTAATAATATACTCACACACCAATATATACAGCCATTTTTATATGTATGGATTTGTTTTAGGGAGGGATGCAAGGAATCAGAGGCGGACTGGGTCCAGCAAGAGAGCACCAACCTTGGTCTTCAAAGAGCTAAAAAAAAAAAAAAAAACGATGATACATAGGTTTACGGGTTTAAAGAAAAGAAAAAAAGCGAAGTGGAGTCGCACGGGTTTGTTAGCGCAAAAAATAAATAAATAGACAAAATTAGGAAGTTACACTAAAAAATGAAATACAAAAAAAAAAATTAATTTAAAAAAAGGCGTTCAGGCTTCAGGGCGCACAGGTGGGACTGCGCATGGGCCAGTGAGCGGATGGGCCGGCAGCGGCAGGCCCATCCGCTCCTGCAAGGAATATAAAAGAAACTTTTTTTTTTAAGTTAGTCACAATTCCGGCGTATGAATACATTTTTCAGAATAAATTGAAAGTAACAACGTTTTGGCGTTATGCATTGCTGTTCCATTTTACAAGTCATTAAATTTGATTTAGCAGGATTTTTCGTAGAGCGAGTATTTTCCAGAAAATGCTGCGCTAGGGATTTTTAGTCTGGAAGCCCTATATCGAACTCATATTTCGCATCGAAAGCAAAATTCACATTTGTTAAGTTGACCATAAATTTTGAATTTCGAATTTGGTATTCATGAGAAACATTTTCTTTACAATGTATTGTGCATATGCGTTTTTTTATTCTTCATCTCAGTGACTTAAATATTGTTTTCGTTATTTCTATCCTTTTCTCAGTCATTGTGTTTGATATTTTTACTATCATCCATCATTTTTCAGTGAAATATAATATTTATTACTTGTTGGCAGATAGTATAATATTTCATGATATTTTCCCCTATTATATGGCAATTAGCATTTTTTATCGCTTTTTAACATAGTAATCATTGATACTGATATGTTTAAAGAATTACAGGAACTTTGCTTTCAATCATAAAACTGGTAGAATATTCAACTAAATTTAGAACATTCAACTTCATATGCAATTTCAACATTTCAAATAGTGTGTTTTTTCTAATGTTTCAACCATGCACATTTCTTACGATGATTGCTTTTGGTATTTATACATTTTCAAGTTTTCCGACTCATTAGTGTTATTTTTGTCTGATAATAAGCGTACCTTGAAAAAAAATCATTAAAAATAGTCTGAATTAAAAATAAACTATAACTCTCTGAAACATGGAAGTAATAAATTACAGAGCATTGAAATTGGAAAAGAGAATAAAGAAAATTTTCAAAAAAATGAATAGTGTAGACAAGGGCGCGTTTACACATTGGGTACGTTTACGCAGAGCCCTTTTTCCAAAACGATTTATAATTGGAGATTTAACAGTCATAGCAGATTGATGCTGCTCCCTAGCAAATATTCTCACAAGTTTTTGGTTATCAGTCGAGCTTCGGTTTAGCATGCGGATAGAAAAACCTGTTTTCTACCAAGCCGAGTAAATTTTGTGTTGAACGTTTTGAAGCTTATTGTAAATGAATAATATTTGCTAAAAACAACTAAACACACAAAAAAATAGCAGATTTTTACCCTTTTTCGAGAATTGTAATTGTGTGGGCAGAAAAGTTATTAAATTTTTTTTCACGGTAAAAATAAATCCAAACTTGCCGACGGGGCACGTTTACGCATTTTCATCGGGGCACATTTACGCACGTTCTTACTGGGTATCTTACTACTCAGTCTTACTTCTAAACGGGAATCGGACGCTTTTTTCGCTCTGTACTGTTTCAAACCTTTAGTATTTTCAGATTATTTATTTTTAAAAATAACCTTTCATTTTTAATTAAGTAAAAGATTCGTATCATAGAGCTTACAGTCAGAGTGATGGCTTCATGCTTGTTCAGCTTTAACTTTATACACTATTCAACCCCTGATACATTTTCTTTATTTTAAAGATGGTAAGACATTACGTTCAAACAGAACCACATTAGGTGTCAAAATAATAAAAAGGCATATCAATAATCCAAGTATTTTTTCCAGTAAGCCTTTCACGTCATCACATATGGACTACTCCAACTGAGACTATTTGAAAAAGTAGGACCAAAGCTTAGGAACTAGGAAAGGAAAAAAGGAGGAGGCTCACAATCCTAACTGATACTCCGATTAAAGAAGCCCTCAGACAAGAGCCGATAGAAGCTACAAAGAAAAGAAACAAAATCGGCAGAACAGAACAAAAAGGAGAAATTACTTTAAAATTTACAAGTTTCTATTGAAGCAGCAATAGAAGATATCAAAGAAAAAATTATGAAACCGAAAACTGCGACAGGGAAAAGTTGGTACACTCTTTTAAAAAGGAAATTAATGAACAATTCTGTTTACGAAATAGAGAATTGCGCTTGCATCTATTGTTTGAAAGCACACAACCAGTCGAAAAAAGGACAAGACAGGGTTCGACGTCTTAGATGTCAAAACGCAGTCCCATGACAAGTATGCTAAAAGAAATACTTCATTTTTGTTAGTAAAATCTAACAGTGATGAAGAAGATAACTAGATAGTTTCTGTTTTTTTCATTAGTAATAAGTCCTATGCTTTTAGTTTAGCCTATAAAATGATCTTTAATTGATCATTTGTGATTTTCTTATTTTTAAAGTGTTTTAAGATAAATAAAATATTTAAATTTGGTTAAATGTCTATTTCACATTCTATTTGGTATCAGTTTTACTATGCGAGAACGCGCCCCATTCGATGCGTAAAGTTTACGTAACCAACTTGGACTCAAAAAAAAACATTTTTTTTTTAATTTTTTTTTTACGGTTAAAAACACAAACTGAACAACAACTGAATATACAAATTTGGACTTCATTAACTGCCTCATAAAACCACAATGCCTAAAATTTCCTAGGTTCAAACATAAGAAATAGAAAATTCATTGAAAAAAATCCTCGTAAATGTTCCCCGGTCTACCCTACAAAGCAGATTTTTAAAACTTGACTGAGTTCCTTAATCACAAAAAATTCAATTAGTCGGTTGACATTATTTAATTCGGATTTTTAAAAATTGCCATTAAAGTAGTGTCTGTTTTTCTTTTGTTTTTTTCACTGCATCATGATGAAGTTCTAGTCTGTCTTTAAGTTTGCGCGCTTGACAGAGAATTACACCTTAGCGCTTGCCAAACAGTGGTGGTTAAAATCGCTTTCATCCTTACAGTCGAAGACTAACTCTGGCCTGCGCTCTAGTTATATTGTTACTCTATGGTTACATCGAATAATATTTTATAATACTTAGCAAAGAGCAAAGTATGCATGCTGTTTTATGCATTTGTGATAAAGTAATAATTATGGTAAGAATATTAATTACTATAAAACTTTACTGTCGAGAACTATTATGAAAGTCGTTTTTAAAGCAAGATCCGTTTTGAAATAAAAAAAGGACTAGTAGATAGAAGTACAGAAAGAATAGTACAGAAAGAAATTTATTGCACAAAAATCTACCACCCTTACGCTATATTTCGACATTACTCCGGTGATTTTCCAAGCTTTTTCCATAGCGTGGTACAGGTTTTTGCATACCTATTCGTAGAAAATTGCCGCCTATGTAGTCAACCATGGGCTGTGGCGCGTTCACAGGAATTTTGCAAGGGGAGGGTCCAAGGTCAAAAGCTACATTCTCATATCATATCCCAATACGCCATCAAACAAACATATTGACTTGATTTTATCGATTACCGAGAACGAAAAACAGTAAAACATAAACTATTGAATAAATAAGTAGCATTGTTTAATGAAATATATTTACTTAAATAAATAACCGGAGAGCAAAATAATTTACCCTTTTACTTTTCTCATAATTAAAAAATGGATTCATGTTCATAGAATCTCATTTGAATCTGCAATTACAAAACTAAAAACATGATTATTATTGTACTCATTTATAATCACCATTCTGATTCTTATAGGAAAAGTGCACAATATTTTTAAAAATCTTTTAACATGAGGGTTTTATTTTTTCACTTATTACAACTGAAATTAGTGTTACCTTTGTTTGAAATTATTCCACGTACAAAATACATAGAATCGAAATTAATTTGGGGGGAAAAGCAGGACCTATGGGAGGGGTGCGGACCCCCTGGACCCTTCCTTTGTGTGCGCCACTGACCACGGAGTGACATGTTCACTGAGCTCACTATTGCTGTTGTGCCACAGAAGATGCCGAAACAAATGAAAATTGCTGCGAGCGAGGTGGGGGCAGACCAGAGGATGTTCAAAAACCTCCCAGCCAAAGCCTTGTAAGAGTCCTCATGATTGACTACACAGGCGGCAACTTTGTACGAATAGGTATACACAAACCTGTACCACGCTATGACAAATGCTTCGGGAGCAATGTCGAAAAATAGCATAAGGGTGGTAGATTTTTGTGCAGTAAATTTCTTTGCTCTATCTGTACTCATTCGTTTTGTATTGTAAAAGGACCTTACTTTAAAAACACGCCTCGTACAATATTTACAACGCACTTTTGCAGAAAGAATTGAAGCATTTGGTGCGGAAAGGCATACCAGCTCACCTACGCAGCCGGGTATGGGCCGTACTGTACAGATCTAGAGTCAATGACATCATGGAAAACAAAGGACCGCATTACTATAACTATCTCTGCAGTTTAGCTCCAGATGATGAGGTGAGTCTAGGATTTTTATTTTAATGCTTTTTTCTTTTTACATAAAACACTGAAAGATCTAAGTTATTTCACTAATATAATGCTTAAGGATGAATATTAGGAAAAGTGATAATTTAAGTCACAGAAAAAATTTTCCAAACACTTCCAATTAAAAACAAAAAATAATGTTGTTTTATTTTTTCAGAAAGTAAACTTCCTCTCGCATTCAATCCATGACAAAATTTTCAAGTTTAACTGTAATATGGGGCACTGGAATTTTTTCTGCTTCAAAATTAGATAGGCAATGTGCCGCACCTTCGATTCACACTTCAGAAATAATAATAATAATAATAATACTGTGAACATATTGCAGCAAAAACAAGTACCAAAGGGAGTAATGTGTTTTATGTTCATCTATGAGAATTGATTCCTGTGTTTTCAAAAAAAAAAAAAAAGAATTTTCAGTGAGAAAAAAAAGCAACTTATGTTTGTCCCAAGTTTTCGTATCATTCCGGTAGTGCAGACTTCCGGATTGGTTATTTCTCGTCAAAACATTTATTCAGCTCCGAAGAATTGCCCGGGACACAAAGCCTTTTTGCATTTCTTTCCTTTTAAATCTTATTTGATGATCGAGTGATAACAAAATACAAAGAGATAAAAAGAAAAATAATGAGATGAATTTTGTACCTCAAATATTATGTGGATCTTGTTCAGGAAAAATGATTTTTCAACATTTATTTTATTTTTATTTTGAGTAGCATATACGCACTATACCGAAAATTTATTTGTTATAGAGTTTTCTAAAAGATTTATCAAGGTTAGGTATGTTTAAAAATCTGGAATCATTTGTGTCAAAGCGCAGAAAATATGACCGAAAAGCAATGATCATGCTTTTTTTTTCCTTTTTTTTGTACTAGTGATGAATATTTAATTATCTAAATCGATGACTGTCAACTTGTTAAATACTAAATATATTTTTGATAATCGCAAATCAGTGAATCTGGTTTCTAACTAAATATACCTTTAATTGTCAAAAAAAAGTGTATATGTTTATTCTGTGATAAATATATGTCTCACCATTAAAAAAATGAATGTTTTTCAGAGAGTATCTCAACATAAACGACAAATCGCCTTGGATTTGTTACGAACGATGCCTGACAACATTCGGTTTGCAGATTCAAATGCTGATGGCGTAAGTAATGATTTCTCCATTAGAAAAATATCCTTTTTAGAAAAATATTTCTTCAAATATTTCATATTTTTGAAAGTCATTAAATAACCTACTGGGCCATTCCAGCGTCACGTGCGGGACAAAAATACGCTTTCAATTCATTAACATTTCGTCATATCTGTTAATATTTTAATGAAATTGAGGTAAGCAATTTTTTTAATCTTTAAATTTGATGCAAAGATACTCCTGCCACAATTAAATTTTTATTAAACAATTTTGTTATTTAAAATAAAATTTATTTATATGCGTCACGTGCGGGATATCCAAAGTCAACCTATGGTAATTTGCTTATGAATAAGCTAATGTATTTGCTCTATTAATACAGCAATAACGAAACAAATTGCAGATTTTGAAAGCTATGGTTCCAACGTAAAGGAAACATATCTCATTAGTTTAGAAACACTTATTTAAACCATTGAAAAAAAAATACGTTTTGGCCCATTCCATTGAAAATGATCATTCTGTCCCGCACGTGACGGTTCCTATATTTCATAAAAAAGAAATAATTTTTGAAGAAAGTTTTTGCTTAAGAAGTCACACATGCGTTTGTGATTTCTTAAGCAACAACATTTTGTTCATCATCCTTTGAAATTATTATTTTTATGAAATATATGAAGCGTCACGTAAGGGACAGAATTACTGTTTTCCTTGGAATGGCCCTACTATACACTGGATTTCAAAATGATGTGCCAGCTGAGTTTTTCATGCAAAAAAAAGGGCAACAATGCTGCGAAATAACCCTAAGTTATATCTGTGTTGGAAATAGAACAAATAATTTTTGTTATGTAACAAAATATTTTCGAAACAGGAATTTTATCTCAAGAAAATTGCCTTTTTCCTTTTTGAGATGTTGCATTAATGACATAAACAATTACAAAAAATATAGATTAGTAGTCAGAGCACCAGAGTTTTTAATTGATACAAGTTACACGGTCGCGATCAAGTTTGGAGCAACCGATGGGACCGATATTGGAGCGCGATTGACTATGTATTTTACTGAGTTTTGGTTGACCTTTTTGTGAAAGGTTTAAAGCTTTTGATTATGAAATTCTGTCACATTACTTTCCATTTCATAAATTACTTTAATTAGCTATACCTGATTCGTGTTCCATCTGGCTAAAATCAGGAGAAACAGTTACCTATGGAATTACATGTACATCATTACATAAAAATCATTCCCAAATGCTATTAGCTGTGTGGATGGATGCAGTCCTGTTGGAACATCCGGAAATGTTCCCTTATTTCCTCGGTAACGGGCAATATATGTTCTCTAGTTGGATGTTGACAGGTTATTGCTTTCAATCTTCCAAAGGGAAACTCAAACTCAACTTTATCACGAAATCGAAAAGAAGCCTCAACTATTAGTGACCCCCTATCTTACTACTATCTTTTGAAAATGTTTCATGTTCTTAGCGCATATCGAGCAAATATTGGTTGAAAGTTATTTGACAGACCATTTACTACCAGTTTGCGAAAAAATATTTTAATGTAATTCTACTTTGATATAACTTGCTTGGTAAATACTTTACTTAAACTAACGCTTTACATAAGTTTAAGTTAATTTGGCAGGCCATAAATTTACTACAAATGTGTAATACAATATGTAAATATATCATTGTGTTTTGATATAACCTGATTGAATATCTACATATAAGCAGAAATTCAATTTTTTTTAAATAGGTAAGAAAAATGCAAGAAGTTCTGCAAGCTTTCTGTGTACATAATCCATCGTTAGGTTACTGTCAAGGCATGAATTTCCTTGTTGGTATGTGTCTGCTCTTTCTCGAACCTGAAGATGCATTCTGGTAAGTCCTTATCCTCGTTTTAACATATTCCTGGTTTAATTCTTAGAGCAGGAATTAGTAAATGGAGGGAGCTAGTCCAATCATTAGCTTAGCAAAAGCTTAGGCAAAGATCTCAAGTCACGCGACTTGATAACAACGAATGGTTGACACATCTTGCGTGAAACTGGGGAAAGAAACCTGTTTTCTTCCAATGCTTCGCTTTAAAATCTATCACGTGACGTGGTGTCTTTGCTTTACGAATGAAAGTCTTCACTCCCTCTATTTTATCCTTTCTCGATGGTATAATCCAATGCTACCATGCCCATTACTTCAAATTTCCTAACGGTTATCTCCGTTTAAATTACTTTTTAAAATCTCTTTCACAAGGAAATCTGTTAAATGTATTTAAAAGTTGTATAGGATGTAGTGCATTTTTCTGCAATTGATCTCTTTTGACACCAGAAGACACAGATAGGCTCTAACTGCTGTGTTATTAGATTCTTTTTAATATGATGTCAACCGAGCTGAATTTGACATTATCCTGGTAAATTTCCTTATTTTTCAAATGTTCGTTTGTATCGTTTCTCAAGCTTGACAACGAAGTAAGTATTTCATTCAATACAGTTAGTTATTTTAGCTAGTAAAAAGAAAATTGTCCAGCTTCTGAAATGGCACAAACTAACATTTGAAAAGTGGAAAAACTCACCTCAGATAGGACAAAGTTACACCGGTTGACAGTAAGCATAAATTGAGAAGTCTTTAGTAATGTGAGTGCTGAGTATATTGAAACTGTTTTTCTTGTTTAAAACCAGCAAGTTTTGTAGTAATGATACATCTCATTTCAAGTATAAGACCAACAAATATTATTGCAAAGCACATGAATACTGACTCGTTTTGATCATACTCCTTATTATTATATTTCTCATCTTGCAAAAAAGATGACAAAGATATAGATGACGTTGCAAAACGAATGTGAATATATTTTTTTTCATTTTAGGTGTTTGGTTGCTGTTACAGAACGTTACTTTACACCTAACTACTTTGACCAAAATTTGATTGGAGCTCAGTCAGACCAAGAAGTACTAAAAGATCTACTTCGAGAGAAAATGCCATTGCTGTGGCAGCATATCTCTCAATTAGATATCGAGCTTTGTACAGTTACTCTAAATTGGTTCCTTGCAATTTTCTTTGACTGTGTTCCTTTTGAGGTAAGTTTATTTAAATAATTCTGTGTGTTCTCGTTGTGTATAAGTAATTCACCTGTATGATCTACAGTAGTCCATAGTAGTTTATTTTGTGTATTTTTTTTGGGGGGGGGGACGTGTAAAATTAAATCATGTTTAGTACGTGATTCAACGTGACAACTTTATTTTTGCTCCAAATTGTGTCAAGCACAGCATAAAAATTATGACATCCTTAACACATAATGGAAATAAAAACATATGACTTCTTTACACATACTGAGCATAAAAATTTGATATTTCTTTACACATAATGAGCATGAAAAATTATCACTTCTTTAAACGTAATGAGCATGAAAACTTACAACTTCTTCACACATAATGATTAATGAACATAAAAACGTATCCCTACTTAACACATAACACGCATAAAAAGTTATGACTCATTTCCACATAGTGGACAGAAAAACTTGCTTCTCTGCACATGATGTAGTTTTATTGAAACGCCCCACAGTTTTTAAACTCAATGAACTTTTATTTCAGTAATTATTACATTGGCCCTATAAGCGTCCCCTTACGCTTTTTTTTTTTTTCAGAATGACACAACTAACCTGTAGATAGGTCTTTATAACAAAAGTGCTTTAAGTTATATACTTTTATCTATTAAATTAAGGATTGGTGTGATCTACTGCGTTAACAGATCTTAGATTATCGTATACGAGCAGCTATTGCTTATTTTAGTCTCTATAATAGCCTATGTGTTTCATATATCTCCGTTTAAATATTTTAGGTATCTTATTTATATTTGTTTCAGTAAGTATAGCCCTCTCTGCATGAACAACGAGGACTCTTTTAATGAATATCTTGTAACGATTCTTATGAAATTGAGAAGACTTGTTTTATTGACTATTTATTTTCTTTCCATAAAAATGCTATTTGATAATCGAATCGTAATAAAATACCAAGAGAGAAAAAAAAATAATGATATGAATCTTGTGAGAAAAACTTAACGTAGAACTTGTTCAAGAAGATTTCACTTTTTTGAGATTTTTTAAGAGCATATACGCACTACGTCATAATTTTTCTTGAAAATTTTTGTTTCTGTTATTTGCTAACTTTTTATTACATGTTAAATAAACAGTTAGATGGTTTTCTTTCCATTTGATTATTTAGCTAAAATGTATTCGTTACATGCTCAACAGGTGATGTAAAAAAATAGAACTTCTATGTTTAGAAAAAAGGAAATGTTGCTGAAATATGTAGCAGGAGAGAATAACCCACAGCTTTTTATCTAAAATGCTCGTTACTGCTTTTTATGGAAGAAAAGAAAAAAAAAAAATTTTTTTTGTTGTTTTTATATGGAAACTAACTTCTATTGTGCAAAATTAATGAGAAAAAAGGTTTGTGCGTCGAATTCACTTCTTCTCTCACAATGAATTCACCCTTGGAGCTTTTCGCAAGTGCTCAAAACATTCACTTAAAGTAAATATTTTCGTTTTCATTATTGATACAAATCTGACGTTAAAGTTGTTTTTCAACACCAGATGGCAGCAACTAAGTTTAATCTACACTAACATTTTTTTTTTTAATTCCATGCATTTAATATAAACATTAATTCGCTTCCATCTAAAGCTAAATTTTTTGAGGTCCAAAAATTTTCTGATAGTCAAGAACTCGTCATGCAGCAAATCAGGTGCTTCTGAGTGATTGATTTCCGAAATATTTCATTTTTTGTGATTTAAAGGCTTTTTGTAATTTATATCTCCTAACACCTATGACAATTTCCAGAATTAGCTTCCTTATAGGCTGCTTAAGTCACGTATATGAAATTAGAGAGTGTCGCCATCTGTAGAGTGAAAATAATTTAAATAAAATTCTCGCTCTGTAACCATATGGAGAATTTGTTATTGTTTTATCGTTTTTTATTTTATTCACCCAATATCTTGTTTGAAGAACTGCATAAACGTGTTTGATTTAAACGAGTTTTTTTTTTTTTTTTTTTGGTTTTGATTTAAAGCACTTTTAAGTATGACTTTAAACTATCGCTGTAAAGCTAGGGGGTGGTGCACTCTCTCCAGAACGAGAGCCCCCTCCCCCCAAATAAGATCAAAAACCCTGGAAAATTAGCCCTCTCAAAAAATTCAATGTCATAGTCTACGTCATGAGGCTCCCCCTCCCTCTTCGTATAATATTGTTGCCATACGGTTGCAAAAATAATAATAATAATAACAATAATAAATAATAATGATATAAATTGGTAAAATTCTATTGAAAATTTGGAAAAGTTAATAATATCAGTTTGATACAAAAGCTTTTTTTTTTTTTACGTCTAACTTTTTTATCCCACTTTGCTTATTAATGTGTTTGAAACGTATTAGAGAAGAGTCTAGTGTTAGTTTTTAAAAGAAGTATTTTAAATGTATGTTAAGCATTTGTTTTTATATGATTTAACAATGACATAAACCAAAAATTCAGACGTCACGAGATAGAAAGAAAGAATCTTTTCTGTGTTTTGTTTAAACAAAAGTATGCACGTCGGTGGGTTGAAAAAAAGCAGCGAGGGACATTGGACCCCCATCTCCCATTAATCATTGGGATGACATTAAATAATAGCATACCTGCCAAAATCTTAAGTACAAATTCTATAATTTTGTCCTAAAAATTCAGCAAAAAGCGAGAAATTGGCAAAGGTCATTTTTGAATGGGAAAAAACCTCAAAATTTATTGAATACAAATAGCAGGGTGAGTACTAGAATACTGATTTTTTACGCCAAAAATAAACTTTTTTGAATGAAAGACGAGTATGGAAATAGGCAAACATTTTTTAAATTCAGATGCGAAAAAAAATATTATTACTTTTTAATATCGTGTTAAATAAAAATTTTTTAAAAAATCGTGGTGTTGTTCCTTTTTTTTCTCTCGACCTGTCTTTTGGATAAACTCATTACATTTTATGTCCATTATTTTCAGAATGTTAATTTCCATTTCGTGTTATATTTCGAAATATATTGTATTTATTTCCAAAATAGAGCAAGACATTTACGTCACTGTAATTGTAAAATATTAAAAAATCTTCCGATTAGATCTAGTTCAAACGGAAATGGCTGATCTAAAATAAATGTGCTGCAAAAGAAATACAGGCATAAAGAGTTTCTTACATCAAAAAACTAAATAATATAACAGTTTGCACCATATACAAGGAATTCATATGACATTTAAGCAAATTTAGAAGATATGTACAAACAATGTTTCTGTCTTTTTTTTAAATTTAATTTATTGAGCAATCACGATTGCTTATTGTTCTCACTTGACTGTTTTGATGTCCTTTGATTTTATTTTCCCACCGCCACACTCTGCACCATCACCGTCGACCGGCTCCTCACGATGCTGCTCCTATAGCGAAAGTCGTCTCCAGGTTGCATCCATGTCCTACACACACGCGCATACATACATAACTACACACACACACACAGGCACGCACACACATATACACACAAACACATACACACACATACACCTACACACATACACACACAAATACATACAGACACCTATACATTCACACACACACACAAACACATACACACACTCATACAAACAACTACCCACACATTCATGCCTGCACACAGACACAAACACATATGCCTACACACATATACACATACCCCCCCCCCACATACACACAACTACTCACACATTTATGCCTACACACACATACACATACCCCTACACACAACACACATGCCCCCACACACAAACACACACGCCTGCATACACACACTCGTGATTGCGAAAAACATAATTTGAATTCAAGATGTAAAAATTCAATTTTTTTTTTTTTTTTTTTTTTTTTTTTTTTTTTTTTTGTGAGAAAGAGGAGAATGCAAAAAATGAAGACCATTGGAAATTCAATAAATTCCGTCTACATTAGCATTTTGTTTACTTAAATGCCAGATAGAGGATATTTTATCGTATTAAATCAATTTTAGTGCTTTAATCATAAGTTACTTGCCTTTGCTAAGGAAAACATTTCCGCTTGATAAATAAACGTCTTCCGAATTCTAAAATTTTTCATATTCAAAAATCTCTGATATGACACGAAGGTTCTAGGGAACATTTATTTTTAAATTCATAAGACAGATATTTAGAATTTTTCCCAGAAATTTGTTTTGAAAAAAATAGCTATTCCTGACTTAACTTTACTTTCTCGTTGATCTTCCAACCTTATGGTCAGAAAGTCTTTTATTTTTTTCTATTCTATGGCTCATTTTAGTTTTTCTCCAATTTTAATTCCGTTTCACAAATAATTTCTGTTCGAATTATGCGAACGAACAATCGCAAATACGAAGAATTACGTATGCAAGCATGAAACTGCGGGAAAGCGAAAGTGTCATAATCCCCGCCTGTTTAATAATCTTCAAAATTTAACGATTTTGGAAGGGGGTTTTTTTTGTGGGGGGGGATTGCAAATATTGATACAATGCTCAATCGATTTGTTAGGGACATTTTTGCACACACATTTAAGCTTTATATCGGGACTTTAAAGCTTCGACTTTGAGAAGCAATCGCGCTCTACAGCGGTAATTCAAAAATCCGATTCTTTTAAAGGTATTTTTTTCACAGACAGCCACAAAGCGAATTGTTTATTTATTTTATCGCCGATGCCGGTGAAAAAGAAAACAAAACTTTATTTTTGTAGTGTTATGAAGTATTGAACAAAAAACAAAAAAAACTTTTAAAATATTCATGGCACTGTGATACCATGCTAAGTAAACGTTTTCTTTTCTGATTTCAATGCAACAGTACAACTGTGGTTCAGAATCTTGCAATGCGTTTAGATTACACATTCTTGAAAATTGGGATAAAAATTAACCCGTGGAAAAAAAGTCATTCAAAAACAACAATACTCATAGCGGGATCGAATCATTATGCGTCATTATGTCAAGTAAAAAATTCTAACAATTCTTGTACTTTTTTTTTTTTGAAAAGTTGATACTGTATGCATAATGTTTCCATATATTCAAATATATAGGGGAGGGTAGCCCAAAGCGGGTAGGTTTTCGAAGAACGCTCGAAAATTGTAGTTTTTGGACTTTTATGGTAACAATTTCGGTTTTATTTCCTATCAGGGTTTTTGAACTTCAAAATAAAAAATGATTTTTGTATTATTTCAAACAAAATATTTATTTATTATCAAACTTTACAAACATTTGAAAAACCCGTTTTGCTCTTTCAGGGAGCACAAAACAGGTAAGCTTAACTAATTGTGATTTGGTACATTTGCCAATCAAATATGAAGTTATAAATGATTAAATAGTTGACTAGCTACCTGCCATTATAAAAAAATTTATATAAAAAAGTTGTACTTATCCGCTAATCACAAGTTACAAAACTTCTTTTTTTTTTTTTGAATTGTAGGGTAGACTAGGGCACATTTACGAGGATTTTTTTCAATGAATTTTCTAATTTTTATGTTTGAACTTAGAAAATTTTAGACATTGTGGTTTTATAAAGCAGTTAATGAAGTCAAACTTTGTATATTCAGTTGTTGCCCAGCTTGTGTTTTTAACCGGTTTTTTTTTTTTTTTTTTTTTTTTTTTTTTTTTTTTTTTCAGTCCGAGTCGGACTGAAAAAAAAACTTGCCAAAACCTTTCCTAACTTGCCCCGAACACGGGGCAAGTTTACGCATCGAGTGGGTCAGGTCTGCGCATAATAAAAATGATACCAAGTGCTATAGATATTTAACCAAATTTAAATGTTTTATTTCTCTTAAACACTTTAAAAACGTTAATGACTACGGGTCATTCAAATTTTACCAGAAGATTTCAATTTTCAGAGCAGCAATGCTTCCTTTTTTCTGCATAGAAAACTGTGTAATGAAGCAATAAACGCTTGAAATTAATTTATATTTGAATTTCTTTCTATTATTATTATTCAAGCTACAAATAACTTGAAAGTTTCGTATTACCGTAGGAGAGTTTTGTTTAACCTGCGTTACCAGACAAAATACTGCAATTAATAAGAAACGAGACCAGTAATAAGCTATATCTTCAGCTCCCGGAGGTTGTCCTGCGGTATTTCCGGCCAAATTCGCTCCAATTGTCGGACGAGGTTATAAATATTCCTTGCCAGATGCAATTGCCATCCCATCATATCCCAGCCATGCTCGATGGGAGAGAGATCTGATGATCTGGCAAGCCACGGAAGAGTTTGACAAGCTTGCAGACAGTTCATAGCAACACATGCCGTATGTTATCTGGCATTGTCCTGTTGAAAACCAGCCGAGGGTACTGCAAATGGAACAAAACAGGTCTTAGGATGTCGTCGACGTACCACTGTGCAGTAAGTGCACCTCTAATTACGACCAAAGGGATCCAGTTATCAAAGGAAATGGCAACCCAGACCATAAT
This sequence comes from Uloborus diversus, assembly GCF_026930045.1. Lineage (NCBI taxonomy): Eukaryota > Metazoa > Arthropoda > Arachnida > Araneae > Uloboridae > Uloborus > Uloborus diversus. The sequence continues at coordinate 73,724,194 of NC_072740.1, forward strand.
GCCTTGTTGAGGGCCAGTGTGACGTGCAAAAGTAAAACCAGGATCCCTCCTCTGCCCTGAGTGTCTCCAAACGTCTTCGATGATCGTCATGACACAGTTGGAAGCGGGATTCGTCGCTAAAGACTATACATCCCCAGTCGGCACCATTGCAACCTGATCGAGTCATGCACAACTGTAATCTGGCTCGGCAGTGTGTAGGCGTCAGTGGCAGGTGGCATAACCGTCGGCGCGAGCGTACATTTCGTTGTCCCAACCGTCTGTAAATGGTAATGATGGACATTGGTGTTTGGGTTGAACGTCTGATGGTTCATAGAGATGAAGAAAGCGCTGTGTCAACTGATCGGACAATCACTCTGTCATCACGATCTGTTGGGACCCTAGGTCGACCGCTAACATCCTGACGCTGAACTCTGCCAATTTCCACCCATCCTTGCAGCATCTTCCAATCGCCGCATCGCTTAGACTCAAATGACGAGCGATTCTCCGATTTGACCAACCGGCTTCTTTCAATCCAATGATATGACCTCGTTTAAACTCTGACAGTTGCTCGTAATGAGCACGAACCATGCGGCGAGGCATTTTTAAGTTGTTGAAAAGTAATCTGAATCTTAATCAAACCGAAAGTTTTAACTGTTGAAGAACTGCTCTTTATATACATCTGCTGGATGCGCACTTTCGATGCACTGGAGATCAAACTATTCATTCATTGGACACCAAATTTTAATCATTTGCTCTTCTGGTCAAAACAATCATCCATACAAAATTTCAAAGCAATCGGATGATTGCTTCTTGGTGAGTCGATTTTTTCGTTATATATATATATTAAATATATATAAAAATATTTTCGGTTACTTACTTGTTTAAGAGAAAAAATAAACCTTATTATAATTTTAAAAAATATAGTATTAATATTTTAATATTTTGGTTGTGTGTGTTTCCTTAAGAAGCTAACTACTCCCTGCTTAATGCACCTTGCGTTATTTTTTAAAATTCCATCTCAAGTGAAATTTAGGATGCAATCATATTTTCTCTGCTACTTATGCGTAATATCCGTCACTTATTATTTTCAGAACAAATTAGTTACACACATACACCAAAATTAGGTACTGTACTTACATTGTTTACTATAGCGAAATATTTTCAGCGAAATGATTTCTCAGTTGTTTAAAAGAGGAAATCATTTTTAAGTCTTAATAAGTGCCCTTAATCTTTTCATGTGCCTTTTTTATCTAATTTGGGTGTATTCTTTTTGAAGCAACCTGCTGCCTTTTTAATAGAGATGTTCAATGTCGTTCTTTTTAATAATTCGTTTATTTTTTTTTCCGTTCACTTTACTCGTTTATTTTAAAAAGTTGCGGGTGATTTCTCCGTGAGAGTTACTCACTTACATTAATAATGTTGCATTCTGTCATTAATATTCTTCCAAGGAAAATCAACTAAATTTAGCTAACAGTAAGAAAGTATGCCGTAAAAATTTATTTAAAAAATATTTGATTTTATTTTAGATGTATAAAGCAATATAGTTCGTTTTGTAAGATTTTTCTCAGTAACCGAAACCGAGTGGTAAAAGATCTGTTTTCCATTCCAAAAGTCGCAGTTCGGTCAAGCTTGGTAGAAATTTAAATAAATAAACTTTATTTTGTGATAGAAAATAATCAATAAACAAAATTGACGTGACGTCAGAATATTAGCAAAATCTATCTTCCAAAAGAAATTACTGATTAATGTCTTCTAAAACATTTTTAATGCTTCAAAAATAGAAAAAAATAAAGAAAGTAGTGAAATAGTACTTTAATTCTAAATGGAAATATCGTATCTTCGAGTGTAGTACGGTCACGGGTGAAAAAAAAGCAAAAAATGATTTTTAATGTTAAAAAAAAAGGAATATTAAAAGATTAGAAAAACCAAAAAAACTAAATGATAACTATAAAATAAATATCATTGTTCAAACGCTCGAAATGAAAGAACGGTAGGTTCATATTTCTGTAGATCGTATTGCACAGTTCATTTTAAGGAGTCTGTCATTTAGACTTGTTCGTTCATGAACGACACATCCCTACTTTTTAAAGCCCCGTACAGTATTTTTAAGCTGACGTCACAAGTCATGCTTTTGCGACCATAAGTTTTAAAAGGATCCATTCTGAACAAGCAGTTTAATGGGATTTAGTGTTTTTATTTTACACATTTTCCATAATGAATTTAATAAACCTTGCTTTTTTTTTCTCTTTTGTACTGGTTTTATCAGCAGGAAAAAAAATTGTTTTTGCACTTCACTGTAGTTGTGCATCACTATTAGGTAAATTACGTTGTTACGCCTTGCATGGGAAAACTATTTATTAGGATCACATTCAATGCTCCCTTAAGCCTTACTCACTCATTAATTAAAAATTTTAGATTTCATTTTTGAATTCAAGTTAATAACAAATAATAATAATAAAACTAGAATGCGTGCCCGGCGTTGCACGGGCTACTTAAAAAATGAAAGAGCTGTTCAATTGATGTTTTTGTATTATTCTGACATCAGTTTCTAAAGCGCTAAGGAGTAAATAAATACGCGTAATGCAAGGTTTGCAAAACACCAGTAGAGCATATTTTTGGCAAAAACCTCTTTAACGTTAATCATATTTATCAATAATACAAGTTATGAGTATTTTCAATTAGCACAAAAGATGAAAATATATGCATTCTCAACTATAATATGTGCTCACTTTAAACTGAATTAAATCTGATAGAATATATCTGAAATAATTATGTACAATTACAATCAGCTTTTTACATAAAATGACACACACTTTTTTATTGATTACGTGAAACTAAAGCACCAAGACTTATTAAATACCAATAAGCATTAATTTAATATCAAGCCATCAGATTCCAATTAAGCTTTAGTTAAAATCCTTAAAACAATCTTTTTTGTTCAACTCTGTTTCACTTAAAGAAATCCAAACAATCTTAATTTAACGTGTTCTTTTAACGATACAAACTGTATTGCAAAAATCGAAACAGGAAGGAAAAAGAGATTTATTACAATTCGAAAACTCACCCATGTGACGGAAAAAAGTCCAACAAAATAAACATAATTAGTCGCACATCCTAAATGTACCCAAATATGAGGCCGGTGAATGATAAACTTACACTTCAATCAATAAACATTACTAAAGAAACATTTTTCATATGCTGAAAAGAGTTAAGAACGTTGAATGTGAAAAAATAAGAAAGGACAGACGATAAATGTCCGAATAGAGCAACCAATTTTAAACTAATTAAAAATGAAATTCTAGATTTAAACGTTGTTTTAAGATTTGGACAGCAGCCAAAAAAACCTCTTTTGACACAATTATTAGAATTTTATTTGCTCACCCATATGCAAAATGGCAACAGGAAAGAAATAAAAATTCCTGAATAGCGTTATGTTAATTAACGTTTTAATTAATATCTCCGCTAATTAAAGTCGTACAATTATGAGATTGGTCCTATTGTTTTCTTTGGAAAATTTCGAATTGATCGGTATCTCGTTTGACTCCCGATTCACAGTGGTTCTCGAGAAGATCGATCTTCAGACAGACAGACAGACAGACAGACAGACGGACGCGAACAGATTTTAATATTATAGTGGATACACTTAACATTGGGTTTTTATTTATTTATTTATGAAAAAAAAACACACATGGAGATGGAACAAACCCTAGGTTGCAAAGAAAATTATAAAACATGACTATAAAACGTTAAATAGTAAAGTTGAAGCACTTATGTCTTCATTTTTTCAAAATAACGCACTAAGAAAAACGCGCACAGAACAATATTTTATTTAAAAAAAATAATTGAGGCCGGTCGATGCATTTTTTTTTTAACTTTTATTTTTTTTATCAAATTGAAATACTATAATGAAAAATTTAATCAGTGTCAGTAGAATAATAATTAAGTAGATGGTGAATTAAATACCTCGATTTGAAAGACGCAAACATTTTCATCATCTTTTAATGTGTCGTTAATTTTAGTTATTTCTAGTGCAAACTGTAATGAGATAATATTAACCATTTTTCTTCAACAAAAAGCGATTGTATTTAATCATTTTAAACATGGTATAGTAAAAAAGAATGCTCTGTCTTATTGAAGTGGTTAATAAGTTCGAATAAATCACAAAAAACTAAAACACGCTTTTCTCAATCAATTCAGCAACTACGTCTATAAATGATAGTTTACTCGAATTGCTGATATTAAAAGAAATCTTACGTTTTTCAAGACATGTCACATATTAAACTTTGAAAAAATGCTTTCATGCCTGCTGAATTACATTTTTGATATATTTTTTTAATTAGTTTTATTACGTCAACATTCTTACTTTAGTAGTAGATTTTAAAAGGAAGCTTACGTTTTGCGAGTAGTGGGATTTGTCGCCATCAAGCTTAATGAACGAAAAATGGAGACATCAACACATGCTAATACTTAAACGAAAGATACTCGGATGTTTTTATAATAATTATACGATATAACTAATAGTTTTCAGGCAATTGTCTGTAGATACTCGCACTTAGCGGCAAAAATGGTTCAAATTGCTTTAAAACAATTTTAAAGATATTTTTCTTAATGTTGTTTAATCGTTTGCACAGCATTAATATTTGCTTTATAGTAAACAACATGTCAAATTTTTAAAAAATGTGGCAATGATAAACTGATTTTTTTTTTTTTTTTACTTTTATGTCTGGAACATTTGCGTCATAACTCGTTCCTTAAGCATTTCTTCTCATCAGGTTATAATGAGAAGTAAATTTAATTCTTGGTTTTTTGAACCTTTTATTAAGAAAGAAACACTTCGAAAAAACTATTGGTATAACATTGTAGTAGAAAAACATTTAGTTTAATAGTGTGTAGTATTTTTTGTCAATTCACGTTAATGAGATTTAGTACAAGCATTTCAGTTTTTGAAAGATATAGCGGTGTACTCTCTCTATGTCGTCTTGCCTGCTCCTCACGGTGGTATACTACGTATTTTTAAAACGCTTTCTACACATTAAAACTCATGCAGCACTGTTGAAGTTCAAATAGTTTATTTGCATTTGTTTAAAAAAAAAAACTTGTTGAGTAATGCAGGGCAAAATGGAATAGCTTAACTTAAAGTTAAACTTTTTTAAAATGAAAAAATTGGAAATTTGTTTTGATAATTCCTGTGTGTACATTAAAGAAGAACAACGTAATTTATAATCAACCTTGCTTTGAAACATTATTTTTTGTTTTTAACATTAATTTTTTTTTTCCTTTAAAAAAGGGGAATAGTTTCACTTTTTCTTATGGGGCAAAGTAAAAAATTATTATTACTGTTTTTTTTTTTTTTTTTTTTTTGATAACAGTTAATGAAACAATAAATAAATTAATTAATGTATGGAAAAAATGAGTGAATAAAATAATGAATGAATGAGAAAATAACTGAATGAACGAATAAGTAAGTTGTTTAGTAAGTTATTGAGAAAATAAATGAACTGAGCTATTTTATTTTGAAATATTTATTGGTTAACTCATCCATTTGCTCTGCACGCTCTTGATTACTTGTGCAAAACATTTTAAACAAAAAATCTTAATGTTAAAACAATAAGTACTGTACCAAGTATTAGTAGGCCTCAACCAATATTTAAAATAACAAAAACTTCATTATTTTATAATTAAAAAAATAATTTTTGACTTAATAACAAAATATTACAATGTGAGTAACTATTTTTGAAAAAAGCTCGTATTATTATAACACTTGATTGTCAGAGATAAGTTTTTCCTGTTTGGAATAAGCTACTTGTGTTACCACAGAGTTAAAATATTACCTGTTAGGTGGCACTAAAAACATTGTAATTATTTCACCATTTCAATTTCTCCCATTCCCCTACTTTAAGAGTATGAACTGGTTCATGTAAGCGTGGTTATAGATGGTATTAAAACTTATTTTAGATAAGGAATATTTTATTGTCAATTGAAACACATGAGTCTAAAGTTTTACATATTCAAGTTCCTTTCCTCGAGTTAGTAAACGCAAAAATGAAATTAATTTTATCCCAAAGAAAATTATTAATAAATTATTAATTAATTACCAAAGAAGATGTTAATTGATCAAGAGGAGGACAAAGCAATGAAATAGTCTGCGTCACTAACTACTAATAGCAATAATAAAGGGGTTCCTTTCACGCTCCGAAACACGTGTCAGCAACCTTTTTTGCAATGTTTGTGCACTTCTCATGTTGTTTCTCAAGGTTACTTTGTTGCACAAAGGTACTTATTCATTTCTTACTGTTATGCGTGTATTTTCATAAACATGTCACTTACATTCATGAAGATGTTAACATTTTTTAAAAAATTAATTACTATTAAAGTGTTTTTGCGTATAATTTCAAAGCATGAAGTTAAAATGTCAAGAATTTCGGGCATCTTATTTATATATGTAATATTACATGTGAAAATTTGATAATATACTATTAATCATATGTATTACTGTAAAAGGTAAATTTTCATAGCGCAAAAGATTTTTACAAACAATCCGGGGGCTAAAATGGCAACCGAATTCAGCAACTTGTGCGGTTCAATCTTGTGCACAAGTTGTGCAGTTCATTACGTTCTAAAATTCTGAAGTTGCGCCGCTTAAATTACTCTATATTTTAAATAGTTTTGAAGAGAATTAAATGGTGAAAGGTCTTAGTATCACATAAATAGTTTTAAAAAAGATTTTTTTTTTGGAAGAATTTTCCTTATTTTACATCTGTAACTGGCTGACCTTTGCGCTGCAAAAAAAAAATATGCTTTAAAGTGATGCCTTTTTTTATTAAGTTTCATAAAGTATTAAGAAAAGAATGGCACTTCCATAAAAAAAAAATTTAAAGGCATCTTACGGAAATAATATATATAGGCGTGCGTTTCTTAATTCTTTTTGACCCGCGGACCGGTAGAGCGTTTGCAAAAAATTCGCGGACCAGCAATGTTTAACCCTTAATCCTTTATTTTCAAAAAAAAAAAAAACCTTGCATTTTTGGACCATTGAAAACGTGTTACTTTTATGCGGAACAGTAAGGTTCAACCCCCTCCCCCCCCCCCTTTTTTTTGCCAAAACTAAAAACAATTTCGACTCGAAAACCGCCAAATACTTAAGAACACAATTTTGGGTAATACTGAGGGTTTTTCTCTCCTTTTTTTTAAAAGAAAATTATAATAACAATAAATTTAAAATTAAAGTTTCAAAACCAAATAGTGTTAAAGACCTGTCATAAAAAATGTTTAAATGTTAGGAATAAAGTTAAGAATTGTATTAATTATACATAACTAATAATAGTAGCTGAAATATTACGGAAAACTGCGTAAATTAATCACAAAACTGACGTAAAAAGATATCGCATAGGACATAATTACTATGGCGTTTTATTTTTTCAGCGGGGATTTTTTTTTTTTGAGTGAAAGAGCAAAAATCTCTGAGGACAGGTTAAACTTTCCTGTAGACTTACTTTATTATATTTAACATTTAAAAGTTGTTTTTTTCTTTATTCGTGATTTTAACATTGCAAATCGTATCGTAACAATATAAGAATAAAAGCTTTTTTTTCTGTTTACCTGATAATTGATCCTAAAAATACATAAGATTTTTAAAGTAAAGAAAAACATAATATTAAAACCTTTAATCGGTATTTGGGTAAACTGTTCGCTCAAAGAAGAGGAAATAAAGTATGAAATAAAGCGATTTGCCTTCATTAAATCAGTTTCGGGGGAAAACGAAATCTTATACCATTTCCCTGCTATTACATAGGTATTTCTCAAAGGCAAATAGTATCATTATAAGAGAATTTGATAGTAAAACGCGTAAATGATATCTTCCATGCTAAAGAAAAAACAAGTCGGTTTCTTTCTTTGAGGGAAGAAAATTAATGGTTTGTTAATTTTCGCTAAATGTAAGATATTTGAGATCATTACTCTTAAATTTTTCTTATTATGTAACGTAGCTTGCGTCATTTTGTCTTGGTAAGTATAAAGTGGATATTAATTTACTCTAACAGGACATAGGATGTTAATACATACCGTGTTGAATTTTGAAATCTTCCTTGAGAAAGTCTTGTACCTACGCTCTGGCTGACACTCGGGGCAATTTATCGCTGTGATTATCATAAATTAACAGTTTATGCTTATTTGCTGGGGTTCGGCTACTTCATGCGTCAGTTTATTACTTACTTTTGGCTGATAGTTCAGGAATATTTCTTTGTTAGAATGTTTTGCACTGTAGATTCTGAAAATGAAGACAACGTAGGCGACTTGCAAAGCTCTGACATCTGAAAAGTGTGTCACATTATGCAAATAGCCCAGCATTTATTTCTCTCATTTATTCTAATATATATATTGGTTCAAATAAACGCTTATATACTGTTAAACAATACATTAAAAGTGATTCTTATCTTTTTTTCATTAAGCCTACGAATTAAGTTCCTCTAATTAATGCTACTTTTTTTTCTTCAATAATTTCATAAAAGTATAGAAACTTTTTTTATGCGCATATTCACAGCCGCAGGAGATTTTGTCTCTGATATAGGGTGAATTATGTATATACTTGTTTGGGACAAGAATTTGCCCACCCCCCTCCCCTCAAACATGTGCTTATGTCTTTTATTTGCTGTTTAAACTAGGCAAATGTAAAGAAAAAATTAAAAACTTATTGGTTAAATTTTTTAAAAATAAGTTTAAATGAAAGAACAAGTTTTAGTGTGTATGTTATATTTATAAGCTTTGATTATCCATTTATGAACGCCAAAGTTTACTTTTCTCCTTAATTCTATTCAAATGTTTGATTAATTAATTTCATTCCAGTGTTCTGTATATGATACGTAATACATCGAACAAAGTATCTAAACTTCTTCATAAAAATCATGTCGATTTTTATCTCATTGTTTATCTTTCTGGAAAATTTTGTCTTAATCGATGCCATGTTCTCGAAGTAGGGTTTTCCACCACTGTCCGTTACAAAGAAATGCAGAACTGAAATGAGTCTTATTTCCCATTTGAAGAGAGCTATAATACTGTAGCAATTATTCCTCGGTCTACATTTACTGGAAAAATAAAACATCTATAAAAACAAATTTCATGATCGATTTACTATTTTCCAAAGGTTTTTAGTGTAGCTTCGAGATTCCTTCACTTTTAAATTTTACTTTAAAATCCCGTTACTCTTATGTTTGCATTTGCAAGCGAGCATTCACTTCTAATATTCTAGATTTTACAATGGAAAAAAAGCTTTTTTAATCGCACTGCTTTTAGATAAACAGGTTTAAATTTCTCCCACGGACGCTAAAAGTGAAAATTCTTGAAATGTTTAAAATATGCTTTTGAAATAAACAACTAAAAGAATTTTACCAATATAGTTTACGTCAAAAGCTCCTTCAAATAAAGTGTTAGTTTAGGTTTTATATGCCTTAAATTGAACCGTAGGCACTAAAGATACGTTTTTGCGTACTGATCAAAAGTAAATTTAAAAAAATTAATTTAAAAAAAGTTATAGGAATATGGTATCCTGTTTGAAATCTTCCAATCTAAAGAGAGTCTGCTTTCATTTTCTCAAAAGCTATTGGAGGAGGGGGAACACACGTTAGATCGCAGACACTCATTTCTTTCTTTCTTTTTTTCAATTATCTGTATTTTTTAATATTTCTTTAATTACTTTGCTTATTTTTCACTTTAAATGATGCTTGGATTAGGTACGAATAAGCGTAAAAATTGTACACTTAGACAAAGAGTTTTCGTTTAGCTGCTCAATAGTCTCATAATCTTCAAACTGTTTCATGATAATATTTATATTATTGCTAAAAGAAAAAAATCTCCGAGACTTAAACGTCTTTTCCCGAAGTTCCTTAATCTATGAATTTTGATTGTTCTAGAAAACATTAAGTCCTTATTCTTCAGGTCTATCACCAACGTGAAATAACTCTTAAGTAGGTTTATATTTTCTTTATTTTTTATCAAATTAAATCAAAATAATTTGTTATTCTATTCAGTTTTCATTTAAAAGAGTAGGTTTAATGTGCGTATAATTCTTAAATTTATGTTATTACAGTAAATGAACATTAAAACAACATTTATTTAATAAAAATATTTATTTATATCATCAAACATTTTCACAATAACGTTTCAAGCATACAAAAATTTGGCATCTTATTTAGCAAAATACTTTTGCGAAAAAAACGATATGCGAGATTATTCCTGTTACATCATTTAAGTATCTGTTGCTTTCACGTAAATCTCAACTTGAGTCAGATATTTTAAATTCATAACAGTAGAGGAAAAACATGCTTTGAACCTTCACATTTGAACACATTGTAGGATTTTCTTACTCACACCAGTAAAACCTTCAGTAATTGACACTGCACTAATTATTGGCAATACACTAGAAATTGACACTTATAAAGACGAATAAATTAACAAGCAAAGCACAAGCGCAAAAAGATCAATATTTGTCCGTAGCATTAAATAGAGAGCTAATGCTGCACATGAACAATTTTGGGTTTTAAACCTTGTGTTTAACTTTTTTTTTTTTAATTTTTTTTCTTCGTAAATGTCAATTAGTAGTGCAGTGGAAACTACCGGTGGTTTAACCTTAGTTGTTGAATTATATACGTATGACAGACTATATCCAAATAAATGAAATTAACAAAAAAAAAAAAAAAAAAAACGTAATACAGGTAAATTTGCTGCAAATTTTTCTAACTAATACTTAAAACAATAATAAAAAGTTATTTATCCATCTCTTACACGAAATTAATTTAGAATAGAGCACCCGACTGTCTTACTTAATCAACATTTGCTTACATTGTATTTATACCAATAATGGGGGTGGCCACAAAGAGCGGCTAATGGTACAGATTTCCACAGACCATTGGAGTTTTTAAGAGGGTAATTTTCGCAAGTTTTTCATCTCATTTTGGGCAGGGTCTCGTTCTTGGGGGGTGCTCCGTAACATTTTCGGGAGATGTGCGGTCACCCTTTGGGGGGCACAGACACCCTTACCAATTAACTGTCCTCGAAAAATCATTAGTTAATGCATTTAAGGCTTGTGTGCTCTAATAATGTGCTAATAGCTGAAAGCAGGTTGATGCCTTGCATTAATGCTAATGTCCTGTGTTAATTCTGCGTTGATCTCCAACTTTTGATACTCTATTTAGAATTATCATTATGTAGAGCAATTGATTATTTCTCAGTGTTCAATCTTTCTTTCACAGTGTAACGCAGAATTGGGTAGCTGTAACGAGTAATTATTGTTTTTCAAATCAGTTGAAGAGTTTACAATAGTTAGCCATACATTTCCAGTCCACGTGATTTATTCCAGCATAGCCTGTTAATACTCTTAGGCTGCTGGAATAAATTCGTGTATTTTTTGTAATAAAAATAGAAAAAACACTATGAAAAATACTCGAAGGAATACTTTTTCGTATTTTTTAATGTATTTTATTGATCTTCTTTTTAAAGATTTCTATTATACGTTTAGAAACGTGTTGCATAAACAAACGTTAGGGAGCTATTCCCGAAAAAATTGGTAGCATTTCGAATTCATTTTTTCCTAAATTTCCGTTAAAATTATGCTTTAATAGCTATTCATGTACCTATTACAAGACAATAGGTATACGTTTAAAACCATGCTTGTGTGAAATCGTGTAGTTTAATTAAACAAGCACCAATTCTTATAAAATTCTAAAAGCAGTAATTTCTAATCGGATATAGCAGTTAACAACTTGAATACGTATAACAAGTAGTCAAGAGATTGAAAAAATTTCAGTATCTATATTCTGTAAAAATTTAAATATTAGATAGAAAATTTGCTTAAACTATATTATCCAACTCATCCGAGTTACGAGCATTTATAAAATACTGATGTGTTGCCGATCTGAGCTAAATAATTTAAATATTTTTTTATCACAGATTAAAGCTTAAGGGAGAAAAATATTGTTTTTTCCTCCAAATCAGCTGGTTATATTTAATTAACAACTAAAATTTCAAAAAAAAAATTTTTTTTTTTTGAAAGTTTTAAATTGCACTGCATTAAAAGACTCCCGAAAATAAATTACTCACTTTCTTAACGTATACTCAGTAAATTCAAACTTTCTGCAGTAAATTCAAAACAATCTCAGATATTTATCATACCAAACACTATAATACTGAACAAAACATTCAAAACATAATTCATTCACTAAATCTAATATGTACAATCATTCAAATAAATACTAATGAACTAATGAATAATATATTAAAATTAATGACTGTCTCGGTAGTATTTTCATCAAGTCCATGAGTTAGGTCCCTGTAATTGAAACAATTTTCAATAGTTTCAACCGTATATGGAGGCGATAAAATGTTCTGAGTACGTATATTTTCTTGGCGAGATGAGATAAAGACTAGATTTTGTAAACTCATAAAATTTAAAATATCCCTAAAATGTTAAATTTCTTAGTTTAATCTTCATTTCCACTTTCGTTAGTTCACTCCACTCTTTGCCATCAATGTCGTACCACGTAATACCGGAATTATACCGTCCGTTTATGTTGACATATTGACAGTGTTTGTACCACCATCCACTCCCGTAAAGTTTTCCACAATGAGTAGCTGCACTAGCATCATTGTCTCTATCTGGAGTACTGAACGGCATGCCATTATGGTACTCCATGGCATCACTAGCATTGCCTTGGTATCCGCCCACGACAAGTCTGTAGTTGTCTGATTCTTGGAGCACACGGAAAGTACGGTACTCTGCATATTTGTACCTGCCAGTTGAATCCCACAAATCTATCCGTAGAGAATAGTCATCAGAAGTGGTGAGATAGTGTAAAATGTCATTGCCGAGCCAGAAATCTCCGGAAATGACATCGCCAAAGCCATTTTTGTAATGGTTCCAGTCTTGTGTGAAATTCTGGTCCCCTTTAAATCTTCTTTGAATAACTGTCCACTTTCCACCAGAGGTGTCCATGTCACAGTAGACTTTGATTGTAGACGTATGCACACGGGGATGACGAATCAAGTACGCTCCACTGCGTTTCTGAGATGTATGTTCCAAGGCTGAATTTCTCGAACAGTCTGAAAGTATGAAATAATCATTAAATTACAGATTACTGAGACATGGTTTAATTAATACCATTCTACGGAAAAACGAATGTTTTGTTCTGCACATGACAGATAATTCATTTAAAATAATAGTTTAAAAAGGTTAGTACACAATATTTTATTGCTGAAGAAATAACAAACGTGCTTGATTTTTTAAGCAATATATTTTGTTCATTACTTTTTAAAATAATTACTGTTTAATGAAATATATGAGCTGTCAAGTGCGGGACAAAATGGTGTTTTTTCGTCGAATGGCAGACTAATTTTCAGTTATTAATTGAGAAAACTCTTAGTCCAAATAAGGGTAAAAATAATTTAGTTTCTAATTAGTAAGTTTAAAATTATGTAGATTTTTGGTGTAGTGAAAGCATTGATCTAGAGAAACTTTCACTTTTAGCATGAGTATATTAAGCATTATATCACAGAGTTGAAGTATAGCTTCAGTGCATGTGTGTAACAGCCACTCGAATTACTTGAGTCACTGACGACCTTATGCTTATTCTGAAACCAATATTAATATGAAACATACAGCTACAGTGCGCGTTTTCAAAGTCAAATCTTTGTATGGAACATTTTTTTTATTATTTATTTATTTTTTATTTTTATTTTTTTAATTTTACAAACAGAAAATAAAAAGCATGAAAGACTTTAAGAAGCTACAGTTCAAATTCTGATTTCTAATAATTTGTATGATAGGGTGATGCAAAACTAAATAAGTCAAATAATTTAGATGCGTTTGAAGTAACTTTCGCATTATATTTTGAAATACCTAAAAAGTTTGCAAGCTCAAATTTAAGATATTTTAACTATACTTATTATGTGGCTAAACATTAACTAATTAATTAGTATTCAATTGTATGTATCGTAATTTAAATTATACAAAAATATAGCCTTTTTAAAAAAAATCTATCCTATCCTTTAATTACGTCAACTTCGTTATATAGTAACATCCCTCCGGGCGGGTAAACTTTCCTAGAACGGCAAAAACTACAAACTCGCCGTATTTTTGGGAAAAAATATGCGATTAATTTTCTAAATAATTGAAAATGTCTTTTTTTTTATTTTCTATATCTGAAGAATGTAAGTTTGAAAGAAAAAATAGGCAAATACCTATTCATTTTTTTTTCTTCTTATGATTCAATAATGGGATCTAAATTAAATACTTTGAAACTTTACTTCAAACAAAATTTTATATGTTGATACTTCTGAAAATTCAGTTTTTCAAGTTCCGATTAATGTAACCTATCCATCTCCAAACTTACATTCAATCAAAAAACGTCTGCTTAGAAAATGCAAAGAGCATGATTTCTTTACTTTTAAACGAAGATTCAATCGTCATTAAATGGCAATTAAGTTTTTAAAGGGATAAACAGACTATGTAATTCGAAATAAAATTACCTTCTGGAAGAAGCTGAACAAATTTATCCAATTCAGTTTCTATTTTTTCTTGATGATCTTTCATCTTTGGCAAGTCTTCTCTAAACTCCAAAATGCTTTCTCGAACTTTTCTTTGAACTTTCTCCCACTTGGATAATTCCTGTTCATCAACTTTTTCAATGATTTGCCGATGCAATGCTTCTATTTCTGATTTCTCTACATCCACACTATTAGCTAACGTTTGAATTTTTGATTCCAAATTGGAAAGTTTCGAATCTTGAGCTGGTAATCCATTCTGCTGATTGTTCATTAGTGTCCTGTTAAGTGCTTCACTTTGTACCAGTAATATGCGCAGATGGTTCCGTCGCGTTTCAGACTGTAGCAAACCCACATCATTTCTCAAACTTGATGCCAACTGCTCCGAGGCAACTTGCCTATCTCGTATCTCTTCAAAATCAGATTGAGCTTGAGAAAAATTATAATCAAGCTTCAACATTTCTCTCCTTATATCAGCTATAGTTTTGTCATAATTCCCTTCCAAACGCTCCAGGGCCTCGAAAAGCTGCATAGTTGATCCATGAAGTTTTTGAATCCCTGAGGATGTGATATTGTTCACTCTAGACTGGATATCTAAAGTCTGACGTTCGGTGCGATTAACCATGTCTTCCAAAAGTTCAACTCTTTGGTTTGTTACTCGGTGCTCAAACTCAAGTGGTCCACTTTTGTTGATAACCATATGACACATTTTTTCCATTGAGTCGATTTTCACTGTAGAATCGGCTTGGTTTTTCTTAATATGCTCCAGTTGTATTGTAAGACCTATTTGTCTTTGTTCCAAACCAGCTAGTAACTGACGCAGATGTTCAACTTCAACTTTCCAATGACCGTGACGCATTTTTGGGTGATTATTCGCACCTGGAAGAAAGTAACAATTTTTAATAAAAACTTTTAAAATATTAAAAAACGAATCAAATTTGTTATGAAACAAATACAGATGTTTACAGAGATCCTCCTAGAGATTAAAAAAATACATGCCGCATCGAAAAAAAATCAGTTTAAAATCAGCAATTTAAGTTTGCTGTAATTATTCAAAAAAAAAAAAAAGAAGAAGAAAGAATAAACGATAGTTCATTGCGAATTGAAATTTCCTTTTATATTTGCAAAAGAAAGCATAAACCTCTCTATTCAAATAACACCGTAAGGTCAATAAGAAAATTAAAAAGACGGATGGGCAAAACTGTCTAGGACCGTTTCGAAATTTCGGGAAAACTGATTGAACTCGATAAGAAAATAATTTATTCAGAGACATAAAAATATTTTCTTAAAAAACAAACCTGGTTTGAATAAAAATGCTTTTATTTTAACCTTAACTTTTTTCAGAATGATAACATAACCGGAATATTGAATGGAGGAATTAGTTTGCATTGAAAAGTTCGTAAGAAATCGCAAATAAAAAAATGTTGCTCATGAAAAAAACTAGGGAGATCACTGATATATGTCTAAAGAAACAAATTTATGCTCTCTTACGTATTTCTTTCAGCCAATCTTCATCTGAAGTATCAATCTGATGTTCCTCTGCCATTAAGTTCTGTAAAAAAATATACATTCATGTAAATGATAAGTAAAAAACTTTATTCAATGTAATTTTGTTAAAAAAACTAAATAAATATATGTACTACAGTGGCGTTACAACATTGCCTATTAAACTTCGTAAAGTGAATACGTATTTTAAATTCAGGTAGCTGGCTATAAATCTCCTTTAAGATTTAAGAGCATTTGAAAATCGAAATGCACTTTATAGCGAGATACATCCAATTTCAATGTTATGTCGTATAAATGCTTTTGTAGTGCTTAATATATGCATTAATGAAGTACTTCATAATTAACAGTAGCGGTAGTTATTGCGTTATGCTACGCAAACTCAAATTATTTTCAATAGAGACAAATAAAGGTGAAAAAAAATATCAAAATGAGAAGATCTTTAAAAAAAAAAAACTCTGTATAAAAGGCATGCTTTTATAAACAGCAAAAAATATGCGAACCGGCTGAAAAGTTGAAGTCGAACATATGACTTTTTTTATAACACGAAAACTATTCTTGAAAAGCACCCACGCAACATTTTCGTGAAATTCTAATGAAATGCTTTACTTGAAAGATTAATGATTTATCGCTCCAAAATACATGTGATTGAAACCCCTTTTCCTCCCTTTAACTCCCCTCTAACTTAAAACTCCCTTTTTGTTGTTCTACTATCAAGTTGAATTGTTCCGCATACTACGCAATCATTGATATTTTTCTAAACGCTATGCGTAAAAGTTTTGCGAAAGATGTTTCGAAAATTTTGGTAAAGTATTCCATTGCAGTTTCATTGTTGACTTGCGCTATGATCTATAAGTTAAAGAATTGTTGTATTTTTCTAAAAAATGCATGATATCATTTAGCCACATATTCAAGGCGAAAAAAAAAATTCATCTGTAATAGATCAAACTAAGTGTTTTATTATTTTTATATATTCTTACATATCAGTAATATATTTAAAACATTCGATTTTACTCTTAATCATGCTTGTTTTGTTGTCTTTTTAATAATACTTACTAACGATCTATGCCCCTTTTAGAACAAAGGGTTTCAGATTATCAGTAAATTTAGGTTTTATGTTTGTATTAAAGATCCCGATTAAATGTCATGATGCCGAACCTAACTAGCATTTGATATCATCCTTTCTAATACCTTTAATTGATCACCATGAAATATTTCTTAAGTATCTCTCTTTCTTTTTTTTTTTTTTTTAATAAGTACAAGATACGAAAAGTGAGTCGAAGGTATGATTCAAAATATCTCATTAACTCGGTTGTGATAGGCATAAATTATATCCACCATTTTTAAAATTAGCATTGCAGCATGCTTAGTTATAATATCGTTCTTCTGAAAAAAATCTTACCTCTTTCTGGCTAAACAACTTTTGTTCTTCATACTCTTCTTTCAAAGAGGCAATCTGTGAACAAAAAAAGCTCATTAGTTTCTTTGAAAGCTAGATAACGTTAAATCGTTTTGTTAAGCTTATGATATATTTTAAATCGTTGCGGATTTGTTGCGTGCTATTTTATATTTCATCTCAAATATTCTGTAAGTTGCTTCATTTCCAAATAGATTGATAATTTAAAAACGCATCGTTTATATATATATATATATATATATATATATATATATATATATATATATATATATATATATATATATATATATATATATATATATATATATATATAGAAAGAGATAGAAGAAAGAGAGACCATAATGTTTTGGTTAACGGATTTGAAAGGTTTGATGCAGAAAATTGTAATGCAAGAAGTTCTAAGTGTAAGTACGCGTTTCATATTAATTTTGTTTCCGTGTTCTACTCAAGTTGTGCCCTTTTTTTACTTGTTTATTATTACTTTTACTATCGTTTATTTTAATTGTGATGAATTAAAAGTACAATTTTGCTAATTTTAATGCCTAGAGCATAACACCATGCTAGTAAATGAATGTGTCTAGTGTCAGTCAGCAGTTTTGATTAAGACTAAGATGCTAGAACCCGTTCAATTAAAAGCTGTCAGAAAAATCCATTCTTCCTTTTATTCAAACAAACGAAGAACTTAATTCCCAGCGTTAAAAAGTGCTCTGAAATAAGTCAAATTATAATTATGTAAGAATTCATTAAACACCATTTTTTAAGTACAGGAAATGTGCTCAGATGTCAGTTAAAGCCCTGGAAAACGTGAATTGAATAGGTAAACTGTACCAATGTGTCGTAATATTTAATTAGTGGATTTTAGTGTCGTAATAAGTGGATAAGACAATTTAAGCACTAGTTCGCACGTAGCTGTAAATTGCTATTCAAATATATTTGAAGATTTTCCTTTTCAAGCATTATGTGGGATTTAAATTTAAAAATTAAAATTGAAATATTTTCAAAAAATCAACACTTGCTTTCTAAAGCAATTTATACGATTTATGTAGTAAATCAAGTGAATGATAAGAACAAACTCAAATGCGATTCTTCAATAAGCAATTTAACAATGGCATGCGGCGTAACAAGTTTTGAAGGTTTACTTAAGCGGAAACGTCTGGTTTCGAGAAATTCAACAGTACACTCGGAGAACATCAAGTGGTAAAAAAAAGAGCAGATTCAATAGAATGTCCACTGTCGTACATTGTTGCACAACTTGTCCCGCCTGTTAAGTTTTCTTTACCAATCAAAAACCAAGTATTGCTTTACAAACGTATAGGAAGCGACATGTGGAATGGTTTAACCAGGCAGATGCCAAAAGAGACGAAGGATACAGCTGAAAGGATTCAGTTGCAAGAACAGATCTCCTTTTCCAGATGGTGTCGAGTTATAGACGGATTTCAGAAAGGGGGAGGATGCGTTTTTTGATACGTTCTTCCTGCCACACGTCTTCTCATTTTTACCCTTTCTTGGGGAAATATGAAGAGAAGATTGGGCTGAGGAATTGAATTGAAGATTTTCCCGAAAGTTCAAATTATGCAAGAACTTCAGCATTTTCTTTCTTTCTTCTTTTTTTTTTTTTTTGATTTCGTCATAAATCCAGCGGTTTTTGGTAAGTGTTATGAATTGTTTCGAAATTAAAAGAAAACACTGAAAGTGGAGCATTTCCCGTAAATGTAATTTCTAAAAATCATTTACTATTTCAGTACTGGGTCAATGTTTTTAATTTCAACGCATGCACTGCCAAAGTAATGTGCTAGGTAATAAGTATTTAGCGTGCTTTTTTCCCAACGTCAAAAAGAAATTTAAAAAAAGAACGTATCTAATTTATTATTTATATTCTTGCGCGCTAATGAAATATATATATATATATATATATATATATATATATATATATATATATATATATATATATATATATATATATATATATATATATATATATATATATATATATATATATATATATATATATATATATATATATATATAAACTCAAGAAGACTACCTTTTAGCTAATTTACAAGCCATGATCAAATAGAATAATTTCTTAAAAGCAGTTTTGCGGACAGGCTTTGAAAAAAAAATAATAACATTATGAACAAATTAACTTAAATCTAAGTGAATACGCATTATTGCTTAAACTGTTGTTTTTCTAAGTTTTTCTAGTGATCTCAACACTAATATAAATTATATTCATGTCTATTGATTACAGCATACTTCTGTAAATGAAACTGCTTATTGAGCTTGCAACTTTAAGTTTTGTAAAAAGTTGGAGGAAAAATACTGAAAATTAAATATAAAATAAAACTTTTTAATTAATGAACTAAATGTGGCTCTCGGAAATTGAACCTAAACAAAAGTTTTTTAATTCCTTACTAAGATTAAATGAGATTAAAGTGCAGTACTTAAAATAAAGTTTAAAATATTGGGTTTTTGCTCGAATAGAAATATATATCTATATATATATATATATATTAAGTTTAAAAACTCATTTGAGCCCCTTTCTAGATTTAAAAAAAAATAGAGAAGTTTTTTCCAGGGCAAATAATGTATTTTGATTATTAAACGACAGTTTAAGCACTAGTTCGTACTCATTTCAGTACATGCTTTAAAAATAAATTCTGCAGTAAATTTCATTCAAAATAAAAATCATAATTAGTATGAACGCAGTCGTTATTATATTTTAGTAACATTTATTTTCCCCATAGCTATTTTTTTAAAAATACGAGTTAAATTTTACCTTTCTTGTATCGTAATAACTGAAGATAACTTTGATTTCAAAATGAAAATCTACTTCAAAATTCCTCACCTCAATTTCATGAGTTTGAGCAGTCTGCGTGTTGAAGAGCGTGTAAAGTTCAAATTAGAAACGGTAAACACATTTAAATAAAAAATTTGGCAGAAATACATCTCCAAAAAAAAAAAAAAAAACTACTGTACATATTTAATTAAAACAATGACCATAATTTGAAAATAAATTTTAAGCAATTAAATAACAACAAATGTTCTGTAATTTTTCATTGATATCTGCAAAGAGTATAAATGAGTTTTCAAAGCGAAAACATATAATGGTACATGATGCGTGACATTTTATTAAGAAATAACTGCAAAAAATTCCGACTATTGTGATTAAAAATGCTTTAGAGAGAATCTGAAGAACAAGAAAAAAAAAACTATTGGATTTTTAAATTCACCTAAATTAATGAAAAAGCACAGCAAGATTTGAACGGAATTTCCCTAAATTTACATGTAACTGATAATTATTATTACATGAGTTTTAAACTTTAATTATGCATTTATACGCACTCTATTTTACCCTTGACGTGTTTTATTCGTACACAGTTCATAATTTGAAAGTTTTGCATAAGCACCTATCAATTTATAAGACTTGAGGGTTGTGTCTTTGAAGTCTTTTTAAGAAAGAGAAAAATTCTAGTTGAAATTTTATCAAGTTAAATTTTCACTTGGTATCATTTGAAATGTAAAGTAGCACTTCAAGATAAGTTTTTAAAAAAAGCTGCAAGCGCTTTTTATGATATTGATTGAAGTTTAAAGTGAGCGTGGTAGTGAACTTTAACATTCTCATTAAGTTTAAAAAAATACCTGAGGCCTTTGTTATATTTTACGTACACGCATTTGTAGTCATTAAGAAATGTTATAATAATCATTGTCTACATATTTACGGAAAAGCTATATCAACAGAACACAAGTATTTTTTTAAGTGAAAATGAACAGCATCTCCGTTTTGTTATAATAAACTGTCGATATTTCAATTCATGCAAATGAATATATATATATATATATATATATATATATATATATATATATATATATATATATATATATATATATATATATATTGTGGTAAAGAAGATTCTTCACCACAATTTGTGTTTTCTGTTCTCTTCTTGCGTATAATTGGCCTATGTGAGTCCGTGTACTGAAATATTTTTTGCATAAAATCCTCTGTTGAATGTAACTACAGAGAAATGTTTTCATATAGGTATGTCAGGGGTGCCCAACCCTCCTAAGAGAAAGGACACACCCCCTAAAAATCATGAAGCCCCCCCTAAAGCAAGAGCCCCCCCTAAAAAGAGAAAAATACTCCTCAAAACACCCTTAAAAATATTAATGCCGTAGTTAGCGCCATGACCCCCTCCCCCTACATGAGCACCCCTGTGTATGTATATGTGTTAACTTAAAACCGTTGATACCAAAACCTACCATACTGGATGGACTGGACAAAAATATGAATAAAGAAAGTGATAATCTCCATATGATTACTAATTCACCGTCACGAAGCGGCATAAGTTCAAGGCAAGGAAGACCAATACATTTGAATAAGTGATTTGTCTTTTGATCCAATACAAAGATTCTCTTTGAAGAAAAAATCAATTCCCTTCTATACAAATCTCATACACGAAAACTTTTCGAAGGACAATTACGGTGAGTGGCCTTCGCGGAACTAAAGAGGCAACAAGAGATTTTTTGCTGGGAGACAAGGCAGTAATTATTAGGCTACATCTTGATTCTTCAGGAAATTAATGAAACATTCCTATCTCACAGAATATGGCAGAGATTTTTCTTATAGCCCCGGGCAGTTTTCCGCAATGAAGGTATAATTTTATGAGTAGTACATTATGATCATGCTATAAATCTGTGTACTGTGGATGTTTTCGTTCTCATGGGGGTAGCAGAAGGACAGATTTTCGACGTTAGTTTGTGGTTTGATAAGTTTTAACTTACTACTTCGCCATGTATTGAAAGTTTTTATAACCGTATAACATACCCCCAATTTGCATTTCGTTACGTAATTTTTTTCAAACTTTTTAAAATTGTTATCACAAAGACGCTGACAACCACTTCAAAACGTGTAAAAGACGGAAGTGTGCATGCAACCTGGATCGTTTGAACAGAAATATAAGAATGCATTATGTTTTAAAATTGAGACGCAAAAAGTTATCTTTGCAACGTTAATCAAAGGTAATTCAAGCTGCAGTCGAGCTCTTTTTTTTAAATATTGGTTTTAAAAACATCCAGCTAAATGGAATAAACTTTCATTCTACCAAATCACTGTAATTTGTCATTTTGATCCCTGATAATAGAATATCGCGCTTATTTAAATAGTTTTTATGGCAAATACGCTATATTATATTGAGCGGGTTTAAATGTATAAAACTGTATGAAATGTGTAGGAATCACAAAATAGATACCTATTTTTGCCTTTTAACTGATATTCAGTATTTTATTTATTTATTTCTTTATTTTGTTTTATACGTTTTGTTATTTTCTCGTAAAATTTAAGATTTCTTGGTTCACAAACTGCAAAACGTTTGCGTTTTTAAATATAATTTAATTCTTACTTTGAAAAATTACTATTGCTTCGTGTAAACAAAAGAAACTGTTCATGTTTTTTGTGCTTGAAATTTTCTTTTTCTATTCATTTTTAAATGCATTGTTACAAAACATTTCAGGGCTTTCAGAACGATACATTAACTTAAGTTTTAATCAGTCAAATAATTAGAGCATTTACGTTTAATTTCAATTTGCTTAGTAAAAATTGAATCAATACAATCTTATAATAATAAGATAAATAAGACGGTCAACATACTATTAGACAAAAAGTGAAAATTCTATCACATTCAAAAGCAAATTTAGAGGTTATAATGAGAGAAATTTAAGGATAAAAACAACATTCCCATGATAGAAAAAAAATAACCAAAAGGCAGTATTTTTTGTCACACAAGTCATAGATTCCTTACAAGAAAATCATTTTGATCGATAGGAAGTCAACATAATAAAACATTAGTTATTTTTGGGAGGGACGATCAAGTATGTTTTCTTTAGGCTTTTGTCAACACTAATTTAACGCATTCCCTACATTTTTCACGTTGTCAACTACCCCTTTTTTATGATTTATGGCTGCAAATGTAAAAATTGTTAAACATTTCTTATCTCCTCCTCCCTCTCTCTCTCTCTCTTTCTTTCTTTGCGAAGCCAATTATTGGTCTCCATACGATCTACGATACTTTGGTATAATTATCTGCTCTTTAGAAATTTTAGCATTGTAATCCTTTTTGTTTTTTATTGTAATTTTTATTTCTAGTCTAGATCTTCATCAACAATCCATCCAATTTCGATCTTCATTTTCCTACATAGTAGTCGTCATATTTCTTTTTAATGTTGCTTCATCAACTCAACGCAGATGTGATATTATAATAATTTTAATCGTTAAAGTTGAATTTTGGTAGTTAAGTCTGCATATCTAAATAGTACGACTATTTTTTTCTCGTTCTGTCATTGTTGACCCTGAAATGTTCTGAAAATTTTACTCCCTCGTAGGTTCTTTTTTTCCGCTTCTGTCTGTCTCCATCACCTTCTCTGATTTACTTCCGTTCAACGTAAATGCTTTTTATTTGGTAATTATCTCGTAAGGTTATACAGTTTAATAAAATAGAAAAAATATTTTAATAGCGATAATTACTCTGTGCTTTTTAAAATTGGAAAAAAATCGAAATATCAGATAAATAAGAATACTTAAAAATTAATAATAACTTTTCAAGACTTATAGTACTTATTTATAACATTAGCTTTTATAAACAACTTGAAATAGAGCATTTCTCGTAGATGAGAAAAATCCCAACATTAATGTGTTTTTGACTAATGGTTAGCTCTAAAAATCGCAGAATATGCAATTTTTCCTTTATATTTTTGAAAATGTAAGGTTAGTTAAATTTTAATGTATACAAATGTAAAATATGAAAATAACTTTTGATGCCGATGCCGTCGATATTGTACTAAGAAAGGCTTTTAAGAATAAGAGTAAGAAAGGAAGAATTTACATATCTCTAGTTAAAATATGAAGGTTTTGAATTAACATTTTATACCATGCTTCAAAAAAAATCATATTAAGAAAACTTACTTCAGAATTTTTAAAAAGAAGAAATCCAAAGAAGTAAACTCAAGTCTGTCAAAAGAAAACAGATCATAAAGCATACCAAAGCATGCAAGTTGGTTCTCACAATTGATTTGACTTTATTTATAAGTAAGACATTTGACATTTTCTCACCAATATTGCTTTAGTGAAATAGATTACACACTAAACTGCAGCTTGCAAAATTATCCCTTGCATTTGTTACTGAAAAGGATTTTTTATATATAGCTTTGTAACGAAAATATAATAGACAGTTAATTTGCTAAACTCCTAAGAACGACAAGCAGACAAAAATGCAGGCATATCGTCACACAATTGTAATGAATACTCAAACTTTTAACATTAAAATGCATTATAATAAATCGATTTCAAAATTTAAAAATGCCGCTTACCTCTGACATCAATTTGCTTTGGTCAGCGGATGATGCTTGCAATCTCTTTCTTAAATCCTCCACATCTTCCTTCATTTCCACAATAACAGCAGCATTCTTTTCCCGATCCAATCGGACACTATCCATGCGATGTCCAAGAGCTTCAATGTCAGAACGCAAAAGTTCTAAAGAGGTGTGCGTCCTCTCTTTTTCAGCTAAGGCCGCAGTCGTATTTAAAGAAATGGCCATCTCTTTCATTTCATGTCGTAGATCTTCCACTGTCTTTTGAAGCCAGTGGACAGCAACTCGTCCGGATGATGTACGAACTTCTTCCTTATTACGGACATCTCCTTCTTCCATTTGCTTCCGTAAACTTAACAACTCTTTCCGCAAAAAATTAACTTCAGTTCTCAAGTCCGATCCATGGTTATCATCAACTTCAGGCGTCATCAATAATTCAGAACGAAGACTCAGGAGCTCATCATTCAGATGTTTCAATTCTGAATTTCTCCCTTCAGTAGCCCTGTCGCGGTTCATTACGTTCGCATTCCTCAAATGTTCCTCCACCCCGAGGAAGGCCTCCAGTTGATGCTCTGCAGAAGATTCATCATGTTTTGTTCTTGCGAAATAACGCACTTTCTCTTGCAATCTACGAATAGCTTCATTATCTTGTTGCCTCTCTTTTTGAAGTTCTTTCACTTCTTGTTGAAGGCCCATTAGCATGCTTTCCAGTTGCAAAGATGCAATGTGGCTACCGAGCACACAACTTAAGAATGAAATAAATAGAACAGAAACTGAATACATGGTCAATGACTTCAATTAAATGCAAGTCTCCAAAAATATTTAAGTTATCCAAAAGTCGCAATTTAAAACGTTTCACTATCTTTAAAACAAAAAGTCACACGAATTTTCACAGAATTCCAACATCCAATGAGGGGGATTCATAAACATTCCATCAGTATGCACTCTCTCCCGGCAAGCACGTTGACAAGGCTTTGAGGACAAGTTGTATCATGCTCCCTCTTCTCCTGCGATGCAAGTGACTACTGGTACTGAAACTGAAGAGTGTTTGGCAGCTAGAGGAGAAGACGCCGTCTTAAGATCCAGAAATGCAGTGAGTAGGTCGAGTATAGCAGCTGCCGCTTTCTAATCGGCCTCTGCCCCACGTGGCTGGCAGCATCTCAAATGTCCCCTTTTACCCCCCTCCCAACCGACAGCTGCTAGCCGGAGGATGTTAAGTCCTCCTCCCCTTCTTACCCTCCTGGCTCCTTCAATGCCAAGATGCTGCTGCTCAAGCTTTCCTTCCCCATGAATTTTTCTTTTTTCTTTCTGCTTGCTGTTCTTTCTTTTCATCATTTCGTGTTTCTTATTATTTGGTCCCAGATGCCATTCGCCAGTTGTTTCCACAGAAATACCCTTATACCAGGGAAAAGAAAAGAGGGGGCACTTGCCCTCTCTTTTCGCTCTGGTTCAATAATAGATTCGACAACGGATAACTGTCGAAGAAAATTGAGGGGAAATAGGTGTTTAAAATGTGCTACCGTGGAAGATGTTGAGCAGTAAAATGAAGATAACATCGAGAACTGAGTGTATTGTATAGTAGTACTTCTGAAGGGTGGTGTTGACTGTCATTTATTATTGGTTTCATTATGAATATAAAATTTTACGTTTCTCATACTATTCTGCAAACAATTGTAGAATATTTTAGTATTTAAGAATCATCAACAAAAGAAATCAATAATAAAACTCCTCAACCAGGGCACCAGCGAAGGGGATTTTGTGGGCGAACCCCGTCGTGATTTAAATTAAGTGATTTAAGTCAGCGGTTTTAGTCGGAATTGAAATCATATGCTATTTTACAAATATTATTGATTTACATCAATTTTTAACTTAAAAAATAGAAATGGTCTTGAAGTTCCTAAATTTCAATGTTTCTGTCCTTTTTCCCTAGTTAGAACAACCTCTCTTCCTTACTTTTGATGTTGTTTCTATGGTTTATCCTTACTTGACCATTCTTATCTTTTCAAAATATCTCTCCTTACTCAAGTGAAAATTCAAGTTTTTAGTTGGTAGCCAGAGACCAGTTGGCACTTTCGAGTTAGTCGCCATTCTTTTTACTAATGTTAGTCACTTTATCCAGGACTTTTCTTTTTTTATGAATGCAATCATGCAATCTCAAAGAGCCACGCTAAAAGGTGTGTGAAATGAAAAATAGGAAACTTCAAAATTAACATTACTTTAAGCATCAATTCATGCGAAGAAATTAAAACAGGTACATTTAAATTTCCAAAAAAAAACAAAGCGATATTTTAAAAATACATGTAAAAATTTTTTAGAAAAATATTTAAAAAAATTGTAAAATATGTACAATAATTTTACGTATGAACAGTGAATGTGTAAACTTTTACTGGAAAGTAAACAAATCAAAATATACGACCTTCTGACTTTAAGACAGTTACGTACTATTTATAAAAACAGATTAAAAAATTTTTACTTTTAAGTTTTATTAAAGTTGCTATTTTCAAAAAAAAAAATCTGATTTAATTCCAAAAGTTTTTTTAAATTGTGTTTCTCTCCCTCTCTCTCTTTCTCTCTCTCTCTCTCTCTCTCTTTTTTTTTTTTTGATATTCAGCTCTCACTTAATTTTCATCCCATATGGTAGCACCCCCTTTTTCCCCCTATTTTTCTGTATTGAAATTGTATGCCATTTGTATTAAATTTAATTTGAATCATTGGTATTTGGTTACACGTAATTGGTTTCGCATTAGATTATTGAAGTATTTTGGTGAAGTAATACTTCTAAGGTTATATCATTTTCATTCTTTTCATTTTTAAACATAGGAATTTCAATGTATTTTCATTTATAAATGAAAATTAAAACCCTTTTTTAAAAAAATTTGTTGCTTTTTAATTTGATAATTCAAATTTTGTTTTAAAAAACTGATTTAAACTTTTTAAAAATTCCGAATTTATATCTTCTTTACACCTAGGTTTTAAGCTATATTGCCGATTCAATGATGGTTATTCGTTGCATGTGAGGACTGTTATGTAGGCCTCCCCCTCCCCCCTCCCCAAATATGAATTCTGGATGTTGTTAGTGACCTTAAGAATAAAAAATCAAAAACTAATTTCTCAATAACTATGTTTTAGGATCAGTTCGAAAGAAATGGTGCAAAAATCGTTTGCTGCAAAAAAAGGCTAGGGTGTCTTTATCATTGTATTGATGCAATTATACAGATAGCAAGAAAGCTTTACGACATAAAAAAAAGAAAAGAAATTACATCCAGGGCTTGTGCGGGGAAGATTTTCTTTGTTTCTTTTTTTCTTCTCTCTTTTTTCCAATCGAGATTATTGAGCGAATAGAAAAAAAACATTGTATTTATCGTTAAAATATTTTAATAAGTAAAACTTTTTCATCAATAAAGTACAAAAGCCAAGAGTTTTCCACAAAATCTCAAGACTTCAAAATCTGTATTGAAAACCTGAGATCTTAGGGGAAACAACAAACTTTGACTAACCTGTTTGTCATCATCATTTTTATTATTGTTATTATAAGTAGTAGTATTTATTTACGGACTACAACAATTATTATCTTAATTAGGTAAACTTATTTTATGTAAGTTATTGTTAGGGTATGATTATTTACAATGAAATATATTGTTACAATGACATTGACACATGTTTTTATACAAAAAGTGCGTGTAGCAACAAAAAGGCCTTTAAAGCAAATATGGCTCATAGTTGTATTTTTTTAATTAAAATAATGGCAAATCTACTCATTAAAATGAACAGGTTAAGATAAATTTCCTTTTCCTTCTATGTTTTGGGGATGCAAAATTTAGTCTCTAAAGCAAAATAATAGGTAATGCATGTTTCAGCAGTTGTGTAAAGATATTTCGCTTTAATGGAAATAAAAAAAACGAAAATCATGATTTAAAACGAGAGAAAAATTTGCTTCCTTAAATAAGTTAATGATTAATATTTAATTATATATATATATATATATATATATATATATATATATAAACGAGAACATCAAAATGGAAAATGAAAAAGGTGAACCCGGGACCAACACTTTCTCAAGGTTAATGTCGTTGATTTTTTTCAATTTCTTTGAATTTCTATTTTAAAATTGTCTTAAATTGTATCTCTTATATATATATATATATATATATATATATATATATATATATATATATATATATATATATATATATATATATATATATACGCCATTCGCCTTTCTGTGCAAGGAGCCACCTACGGCGGCTGTTTGGCTAACTTGTCATTTACCTTTTTACTTCAAGTTTGCCGCCTTCGGCGGTTGTTTGAATAAATTTGGCAGCAGTATTAATCAATCCATCTCTATCTTTTTTTTTTTTTTTTGCCATTCACATTTTTACGCTAAGATTGCCGCCTTCGGCAGCTATCTACCTTTACAATCTATCTCTACATTTTCTTATCCATCTCTATTTATTTTAACCTCCCTGCCCATTTCCTAATAAAAACAAAGATCGCTCAAAAAAACGCTTTTTTTTATTTAAGTAGAGCAAAAAAAAAAGCTCAAATTCCCCGTAGTGTGCAAAAAGTAGCGTTTGACAAAGATAAAAAAAATCTGGCTTTTTTTATTGAATTAATGCGCCCAACTATGAAATGTAACGTAATATAGATACAGCGAAAGTCCAGCTTGGGGGGGGGGTGGAAAAAGAAATAAATGCAATCCCTAAATAAAACAAAAAAAGGAAAGAAAAAAAGCAAGCGCTGCCGGAAAAACACGTGGTCATCACGTCAGAAAATGTAGAAGTAAGCTATATAGTAAAAAAAAAAAAAAAAAAAAGATTAACACTGCTCGCGATTAGGATTCTATCGTAAATATCGAATCGAAACCCAAGTAGTGACGTCACAGGCATAAAAGATTGAAGAACGCTTTTTTCAACTGATGCGTAAAAAGGACATGATGTGTTCAGCATTAAAAAAATTGTAAAAAAAAAACCTATTGCGTATTTTTAAGAACTTTTTTCTTCTGAAGAGGGCGAAATGTTTTTTACTATTACCAACTTAAATTTCAGAAATGAGGCTTTGATACTTCTCGCAGGATGATATTAGAAAAAAATAAAACTCAGGAAAACATTCAAATTAAAGGTTTTTTCAAAAATTCATAAAAAATACAAAAATTGCTCTATCCTCAAACTTTTTTCATTCATCATATTTAAAATTAAATTTCCTACAGTATAGTACAAAAAATATTTGTGTGGTGCGATTGGTTCGGGGTCTGTGAGGTAAAAATTACTAAAAAGTGCAAAAAAAACACATAAAACATTAAATAACTTTTTTTCTAATTCAAATATCAAAAATCGAAGCCCGAGGTGCACATCTTCGGCAAAAACAGCACCTGTGTACCAAATTTCATCTTCCTAATCCTTACCGTTTTCCCGGGAAGCGCGCCACACACACACACACACAAACATCTTATTTTATTTTATGTGTATATATATATATATATATATATATATATATATATATATATATATATATATATATATATATATATATATATATATATATATATATATATATTTAGGAGGGATGTTGACCAGAGTCAAAATGCATAATACACTAAGAAATTTTCTCCCTGATTGAGATAAAATAGCAAACTCATGTGCGAGTTTCTAGAAAGTAATATTTCTAAGCGGAAGAGAAATGTGTTTGCTGAAATAGAATATTAACTGGCTTTTTTACCATACGAACAAAATAATAATTGATTTGAATGAAAAATAAAGGAGACAGTCGTAACTAACAGAAGTAAACAACGTAAGCTAAAGAACAAATAGACTAAATATTTAGCTTTTCTCGGAGGACTTAACTTCCAAAAACTCACAATTCTTTGCACTGAAAAAGGGATTCCTTTAATCCTCAAAACACGCGTCAGCAATGAAATTTGTGCTTTGTTAACGTTGTTTACTACTGTTACTTTGTTGCACAAAGATATTTATTTTTATAAAAGCAGCATGCTGCCAAAAATGAACTCCAAATCTTGACATACGAGACATAGTTTTTATTTTTTTTCCTAAGCAGTGTATGATGGAATTGTTGTTTACAAGTAAAGAATAAAGATGCTAATGTTGGACAAAAAATTATACCCCCCGCCCTTTTTTTTTTTAAAAAAAGTATAATTTGTAAAAAAGTTTTACCCTAAAAGATAATAACAACAAATTTAACTGGAATAATGAATTCAATAACATTTTATGACTGATAACAAAATTATTTGGTTCGCTCAATATAAAGAAACTTATTTCGAGTGAAGCTTATTTTGTGCTAAAGAAACTAATATCTTTGATAAATCAACGAAACGTGCTTTTAATACATGATGAAAATCTTATCTGATTCAAAAACGTGATATAAGTGTAATTCTGCTAATAAAATAAAAGAATAATAATATTTATATTTACTCCATTACGTTTCGTTTCATAAATGTTTTCTACGAATATCAAATTCTATTCTTAATAAAATTATATTTTTCAGAAGTATCGGATTTCTTTTGAAACTTTCATTTCTTAATGGTATAAAATAAGTGATATTAAAATGTATTCTATAAGATTTTTCTTTTGTGATTTTTTTAAACCTAGCGACTGGGGGTTTTTTTTCAATAAGAAGATGTAATGATATGCAAATTTTTTTACAATATAGTGGTTGCGCATTTTTAAGCGACTTTTCAAGTAACACTCCTTTATCGTTTCCTCATATTTTTTACTAATCAGTCATTTATACGATAAGTTATTTATATGATCGCATGAAGTAATTTATATGATGTTTCAAAAGACAAACTTGTATAATTAGAATTGGAGAGAATGAAAATTTAGTTCAAAACTTGAGATAGATTAGGATGAAAAATAGAACTTATGTTGAAAGAGGCCATGAAAGAGCTATACATTTAGTTGAATAGACGCTAATAACAAATTAGGTCCGAAAAGCAGATCATGTTTTTTTTTTTTTTTTTCAAATTATAGCTGCATTCTATTACTGATTCTGTAGATTTATATTTGATAGAAATACTAAATGAATTATGGTTTACCTTTTTGTATCTTACGATAATTTGTGGCAAGATTTCTAGAATCCAACACATTACATTTTTAAATTATGAGAGTAAACATACATCTAGTTTCGCGCTATGAGCATTTTTATTCTTGTTTATCTCTTTTTAACATTGTCATGGTTTTTTAACAATTTTTAAAGTCTATACTATTTTGAATTGCTATGCAATCCTAAACACTGTACTGGCAATAAACGCTGTGTGTAGAGCTATGCACAATATCTTTAATGGTTTTTGACGTTTCGTTATTTTTGAAACAAATTTTACTTTCACAACTTTGATATTCTATCATGTATACATGAAACTTTCATTGCCCTGGCTAACTTCATTTTAATAATGATTCAAGTTGACGAGAACTTCGAGAAAACTTATTTTACAGCCAGTATATCCATCTGGAAAAATTCTGGTCTCAGTAAAAGAAATACATGGTGGGCCAAAGTATTAAACACATTTCCTGCTTTAAAAGCAAAAGGACAAATTGAGGTACGTTTTATTTACTTAAAGTACATGTTTCTTTTTTTTATTGGAAAACAAATACAATAGTCTTATACTACACACTTTTACACATTACGTTTTCACATAACAAGATACATGGAACATGACGTTGCAGCACTGCTCAGGATAGTTAACTGATTGCGTCAGTCTGCAAATGGCTACGGAAAAATGAGCAATATTATGGTTCCATGAACGCAAATCTGTTGTAGCTAGGTGTATGCAAAACCAGTCCTGCTTATCGATAAGTTAAAAGAATTAAGGCTAAGGTCATTGCAGGAATATCCGCTAAAATGATACGCAACACTTGGAGTGAAATTTAATTTCGGCTTGATATTTTGCGAATCACCAACGAAGCTCATGCGTAACTTTATAGTATTTAAAACTGTGTTGTATAAAACTTTTATACAGTTAAACTCGCTTATAACGAGCCCTGATTTAGCGAGAACCCGGATTTAGCGAGGAAATCAGGGAGATTTAGTTGATAAAATGTAAAATCTATGGAAGGCTAACTCGCTTGTAACAAACCCCACTTAAAGCGAGCAATATTTTTGGGACTCATAAAATTTCTTTTGCCCTCCAGCTCAGCCTAACCTTGGAAAAATTCTTTCAATATTCTGAAGTCAACCGAAAGTTAGTGATGAGTCATAAATCAAGAGAACAAGTGATGACGCCCCCCCCCCTTTTTTTTTTTAATTTGTGAATAGAGAAGGTTTTGACAACTATATATTTTTTGAAATCAATGTTATCACTTCCGACGGTATTGAAGCTAAATTCAAGTTAAAACAGATGAAAAAAAATAATGAAAACGACGGTAACAATAAATGTGAAGAGTTTGCAGCCGAACAATCCTCAGCACATTCAATGACTTCTGATGTGCTGCAAAATTTCAAACTTTTTTGGGGGCCAGGGATCACTATGACGCTATGAGTATTTCTGAGTATTTCTCCAAATCAATAACACAAGAAAGATACAGTAAAACAGTTTGAAGTAAATTAACCAAATTATTTAGTATTGTACAGAAGTATGATAAAAACAAAGCAA
The DNA here is from genome assembly GCF_026930045.1 of Uloborus diversus. Classification (NCBI taxonomy): domain Eukaryota; kingdom Metazoa; phylum Arthropoda; class Arachnida; order Araneae; family Uloboridae; genus Uloborus; species Uloborus diversus. Next base: position 73,757,592 of record NC_072740.1, read on the forward strand.
GTATGTACGAATTTTTATGATTTTTCACGAAGTTGTTTTTTTACGAGCATTCAGTTATAGCGAGCAAATATCGTGGAATATTCGTACTCGTTATAAACGAGTTCGACTGTATATTGTAAACATACACGTACCTCTTTTTTTTTCTTTTTCATATTCAAGCACGAAATACTTTTAGCCTACGTTGTACTTCAACTTGGGTTACATTAAACTGCTGCAAATGGCCGTTGCCAATGAAGCTGAAATTCTTTTTCAAATGAATACAGCTACACCGTTATAACTGATTTTTTAAGTTGTGTATCTTCGACACATATAATGTTATACTTTTTTCACATATGAATCTGTTTTTTGTTAATCTTCGAAAAAAACGCACGAATGCGGATATTACTCTAGCGTGAATAACTGTAATCAAAAGAAAATCGAGCGGTATTCCTTAATGGTGACAGTAATGATATATGCTGTCTATTTGCGCAACGTGCGTCAACAGAGCTTGCGTGATTTTATGAACACGTAGAAGAGATATCTTCTTTAACTACAGCTATCAACGGCAACTATAGCTTAGCTTTGTAGATACTAACATCTAATATCCACACTTTATTAGTTACATCACTTTTATTTTCATGCTGAAATTGCTTGCTCTAACACAGAAATCACAGAGCTAACCCCTATCCACAGAAAGACGGTGTAAGCGATCCTTATACATTATTTCTGTAGCCTGTTTATCGTTTCTACGCGAGATTTTCCTCAATTCTTGATCGATTTCTTTGATTTACACCTTATTTTAAAGCTTATCGTGCACGCTACTGACGAAAAATAGACCCATGGTCTAATAATTGTTTTTTTTCTGTCAAAAAAACCTGTTTTAAAGAACCAGAATGAGGTTTTCGGTTAAATTTATATCTTTAACTTGCACTGTGACCGACAGTGCTGAATAGCTTCATCGGCAGAGCGTTCGCATGGTAACCAGGAGAATGAGTGTTCGGGCCCATGTCTGGACAATCTGCATCAACAAATTAGAGAAATATCATGCATAACAATAACACTTAATAACTATGAATAACAAGTATGAGAGAATAGAAACGCTCCTTGCGGTTCTGAAAATTTGATGCAACTTGGAGCGATATTGATTCTTAATTGTAAGGAATTTTTTTAAAGCTTTGGCTCCGGTAAGAAAATTAAAGCATAATGTAAGCGGAAATATAAGCATCAGGTTTAAGATTTCAGACTACAATGGAATTGTTTTTTGTTCAGAAAAAAATAATAAATCGTATATTGAATATAGATTTTTCTAATGAGTTTTTGACTCTTTGTACAAATAAAAAAATTATTACTACCTCAATTTAAAGGGTAAAATATATATTTTTTTCTTCTTTTTGCAAAAAAACAAATAGCTTATCACATTTTTACTATATTCGAAAAGCTACGCTTAAAAAGAACTTAGTTCAAATTATTCTGTATTTTAACCGTGCTGTAAAATGATGAACACGTGCTGCCATCTAAGCCATAACGGTTCAAGCAGCCTGCGATAACACAGCTGCTTTCGGAAAGAAAAAATAAATAAAATTAACCTGTGTGTGTGTGTGTGTGTGCGTGTGTGTGTGTTTGTAATGAAGCTTAAAAGCACTGGAAAAGCACTTTTTTTCGGTAGAGCGTTCGGCTATAAACTATCTGAACTTCGGGCAAGCCCGGGCTGTCCGACATAACAGCAAATTTACATTAATATTACGCATTACATGTACTCATAACATACAACAGATAACACACGTAATAAAATGAATGCAGTGGGAATGCTACTTGGTGTTTCGACTCCTTTATGCAGGCTGCGTTATCATTCAGATAAGTTGACTGTTAATCGAAGGGTGTTCTTCCTTTTTTTTAAAAAAAAAAAAAGCTTTCACTCTGTTCAGACCACTAAGGACAATGTAAGCATAAAAAAGTGTTAGATTTGCCTCAAGGGAATCCTTTTTGTGCCGAAAAACATTTTCACTGTATGCTGAAATGTACATTTATCTAATAGCAGTGTTCGACCTTTTGTACAAATGAAAAAATACTACTGTAAATTGAAACTACGAGTTTCACCCAGTAAAACTATAATTATTTATTCGAATACGATACAAAACATTAAAATTATTATCAACTTCATTAGTAAGAAATCATTTTCTACTCCTGTGCTTTCGACTGGAAAAAAAAAACATATTGTGTCTACGTTCGAGAAATTACACTTAAAAAACGGACTCAGTTTAACTGGTTTTGGTTTCGAATTTTAAGTGTTCGTCATGCTGGCTAATTACAAAATATAGACGCATGATCTTATTTTTTTTCGGTAAAAAGCTTTTTGGTGTTTTTTATTACGCATTCTTTCAATGAATAGCATTCGAAAAGGAAGGCGCAATTGCTAAGTTTGTTGGAGTGTCGTACTGTTAATCAGAATGGCGCCAGTTCGAATCCGTGTCAATAAATTCTCTTTAATGTTTCTTTTTTTTCCGTCAGATGCTCACATGTGCAGGACTGTATTTGCCACAACCTGTTTTTTCACATGCAAAATTACTGCTTTTTCACGAGTCACTCAGCCACACTTTTAATGATATTTGTTTGCATTGAAAATACGTACAACCAAAAGGTGAGCGATGATCAAATTATCACAGCGTTGTATTTAACGAGGTTTTGTTACTAATGTCTTCAAATAACATGCCTTCTCTTATGTGCTTACTTTTTTTCGTTTACTTTTTTCGGTTATTCTTCATAATGTTCTTTCTATAAAATTTTTAAAGAGTGAAATGCCTTATGAAACGATTCAAAGCACAGTGCAGAGTTCCGCATGGGTCGTCTAGTTTAAAAGTATTTCTCTCTCGGATTCTGCACAAGATGTCAGAAAAATTTTATCTAAAAAATATATAGGCGTTTTCATCTATGCAAAAGTAAAAATAAAAAATTGCAAAACCAATTGCAATGAATAATGCAAGGCTTTTTTAAAACAAGTCGAACTAGACTGAAATTACTAAAGACCTATCCACTTAACCAATCGAACCAAAATATCTGATACGGTTGTTTGAAGAACTGTGATCTCTGTGTTGTTTAAAATCATTGGATGGTTGAGGAAAGAGGCCGCTTGGGTTTTAAGCATAGAGAAGTATTTATCTTTATAGTTTCATTTACAATAAAAACTTCGTAGCTTTATGACAGAAACAGAATTGTGTATAAGATAAAACCGTCAGTTACTAGTAGTTGGCATTGATATAATAGCTTACTTTAAACGAAACAAAATAGCAACAGAAGTTATAAAATTGTGCACGAATTCAAAATTATAAAGCTATGTGTGAAGTTGAAATTTGTACCTTTCAGCTTAGTTTTAGCTAATTGTTTGAGCATGTGTTAATCTCGTAAAGTCATTGTTTAGTGAAACTAAAACTTTCAACGATGCATATTATATCTCTACATGTATAATACAGAAATACAGCAATTTCATTTTATAGCTTAATTACATTTAACAATTTTTTTTATCTTACCATAACATTTGTAAATTTAAAATTCGTAAATTTGATTCCATATTACGCCCAGAATCGAATGGTTATCATAATGTTTCTTTTTTTCTATACATCTGGAACGAACATTAATAAACATTAATGCACAAGAAAAAACTTGAGCCAAGTTCTGTCTCGGTAGGATCATTTTTATTAACTCGTCATTACAAAAAAAATTAAATAATATAACCTCAGTGAATGTAACGAAAACAGTAGAGATACAGTACATACAAAAAATACACACACGCACATATACACACACACACACACACACACACACATATATATATATATATATATATATATATATATATATATATATATATATATATATATATATATATATATATATATATATATATATATATATATATATATATATATATATATATATATATATTCATTTTCCTCAAAATTAACTGTCAATATTGACCTTAAATTGCGAACATAGAAATTATAAGTTATTTCAATATGCGTGTAGTTTTTGAAAGGCATAGAGAAGTATTTATAGCGTGTTAAAAAAGCATATTAAAATATATTTTAAAGTAATATTAATTTTTCAAAATGTGTCTTAATGCTTCGAGCACTTCGTAATATCTTCAAAACTCAAAATAATATAAATTTTACAAAATGTCTTAATATTTCCAGCACTTGCGTAATATCCTCAAAACTCCTTCAACACAAAAGTAAAAATGTAATAAACGTTAATTTGTCAGAAAGTTGACTCATTTGGCTCTTTTTTCTTTCCTTCTTTTTTCTGAAATAAAAGTTTTTTTTTTTTTTTTGTGTGTGTGTGTGTGTGTGTGCGTGTTAGTAGAAAGATGTAATTTAATTGTGAAAGTATTTTAACTTAATGTAAAAATACATACATTTTCAGATAGTCATGGTTGAATTCGTTCTCCAATGTATTTTGTAGAGAGAGATAAAGTATTGCAAAATAACGCCATTTTACCAAAAGGTGCATTTTTTTAGAAAGAGAGAAAATTATAATTTGTGAAAGTAGTTTCTGAACATTTCTTGTAAAACTTGAATTTGAAGTTAATCAGTAGGTACCAAAAACTGAAAGGAATAAAATATGTCATTCAGATCAGTGTCATTTATTAAGAAACTTAACTAGATTGTCGATGAGAATGGCAAATTTTTTCTTTGAGAAATCAATTAACGTCAATAAATAGACAAAACGCCGCACTAAAATGCGTCCAAAAGTCATAAACACGTTCCCCATAATTAAGAAAACTGAGCCTATACCTAAAATAGACATTTTGCTAAGTTGTGAAAGTTGGGCAAGAAGTTTAATCCTAATCTTCTGTCAAAGCTCAAGTTCTGCAAAACAAAATACTTTCTCGTGAAAACAAATTCAATAATTACGTAAATATTAAAAAAAATAAAGTTAGGTTTCAAGATAGGGAAATGTCTGACTATCCACCTAGACAAGGCATCTTTTTCCACTTTTGATTTCTTTTTTTTTTTTTTTTTCCAGTTTTGAATAAATCAAAAAAAAAAAAAAAAAAAAAAAATTGCGACCCAAGGTGGAAAATGTGAATTTTATGTAAATCCTGACGAAATTGGGGGGATTTACATTATTTCTAGTTCAAAGCATTTTCGCTAAGAAATTATATTCCCTTATTTCAGTTTTTCAATTTTGAAGAATTCTAAAATATTAATAATCGTTTGAGCATACATGTAAGTGTGAACCCTATCTAAAATCCTGAAGTAGTAGGAGGTTTACAATGAAAAAAATTTGTTTACAGTATCACCTAACGAAGAACATGATGCAAAATGAATTTTTGACTTATCTATTTTGTGACTTTTTTTTTCGAACAGTTCAAAAATTTTAACGGCATTTGTGGGTTTTTTCCTCTCTTTTTAAATCTAAAAGCCAAAAACATTACAAATTATGTTTTATGTACGAAAAGTTGAGAAAATTGCAGATATTCTTAGTTTACTTTTAGTTTTAAGAAACATGAATAAAGCTACTATGAATTGAATTCAAAGCACGGGAAGGCTGCACTCGATTTTACTTTTTATGCAAAGGATAATTGATATCTACACGTAAATTTTAAAATTGCTATTATTAAACTTTGTGCTTTGGCATCGCTTAAAAGGAAAAGTAAAAAAAGTGGTGGTTATTTTTTTCAGATTCAATGTTTTTTTTCCATTGGAAATAAATGAAATTTAAATAAATCTTTATACAAAGTTTGTTTAGTTTTAAGATTTTCTGATTAAACTTTGATTTCTTTGAATCGACATCAACCTAATTTTATTTTATTTCCTTCTTTATTTTTTCACACTTAAAATTTATTTTGGAGAAATTTTTGTCGTAGTTCTTTTGTATGGTTTGTTTGTATGTTTTTTGACGTCTTGTATGGTAAAAAAATGCTAAGATCTGAAATATTCGTGCTGTTAAAAAAACTAACCTTTAGGATTTGCTGAAACATGATGCTTAAGAATTTGAAATAGTGAAATTGATATCGTTTTCATAAACATTCATTATTTTCTTTTCGCATAAGTCAAATTTGGTTTTCAAAAATTGCTTTAACTCATATAAACATAATCCATCCACTATAATATTAAAATCTGTTCGCGTCCGTCAGTCTGTCTGTCTGTCTGTCTGAAGATCGATCTCCTCGAGAACCGCTGCGAATCGAGAGTCGAACGAGATAACGATCAATTCGAAATTTTCCAAAGAAAACAATAGAACCAATCTCGTAATTGTACGACTTTATTAGCGGAGATATTAATTAAAACGTTAATTAACATAACGTTATTCAGGAATTTTTATTTCTTTCCTGTTGCCATTTTGCGAATGAGCAAATAAAATTCTAATAATTGTTTTAAAAGAGATTTTTTTGGCTGCTGTCCAAATCTTAAAACAACGTTTCCATCCAGAATTTCATTTCAAATTAGTTTAAAATTGGTTGCTCTATTCGGATATAGCCTTTATTTTATCGTCTGTCCTTTTTTTATTTTTTACATTCAACGTTCTTAACTCTTTTCCTCATATAAAAGTTGTTTCTTTAGCTATGTTTATTGATTGTAGTGTAAGTTTATCATTCACCGGCCTCATATTTTGATGCATTAGGATGTGCGACTAATTATGTTTATTTTGTTGAACTTTTTCCCGTTACATGGGTGAGTTTTCGAATTGCAATAACTTTCTTTTTCTTTCCTGTTTCTATTTTTGAAATACAGTTTGTATCGTTAAAAGAACATGTTAAATTAAGATTGTTTGGATTTCTTTAAGTGAAACAGAGTTGAACAAAAAAATTGTTTTTAAGGATTTTAACTAAAGCTTTCTTGGAATCTGATGACTTGGTATTTAATTAATGCTTATTGGTATTTATTTAGTTTTGGTGCTTTAGTTTCACATAATCAATCAAAATGTGTGTGTCATTTTATGTAAAAAGATGATCGTAATTGTACATAAATATTTCAGATATAGTCTATCAGATTTAATTCAGTTTAAATTGACCAGAAATTATAGTTGATAATGCATATATTTTCATCTTTTGTGCTTATTGAAAATACTCATAACTTGTATCATTGATAACTATGATTAACGTTAAAGAGAATTTTGACAAAAATATGCTCTACTGGTGTTTTACAAACCTTGCATTACGCGTATTTATTTACTTCTTAGCGCTTTAGAAACTGATGTCAGAGTAATACAAAAACATCAATTGGACATCTCTTTTATTTTTTAAGTAGCCCGTGCAACGCCGGGTACGCAGGCTAGTATATGCAATAATTTTCGTGCAACAAACTGAAACATGAAGATCATTATTGCCGAAAAAAATCGTATCTAAAGCAATTTCAAATGAATTTTTATTTTTGTTTCTCACGTTCTTAAAAATGCCTTTGTTTATTGAGAGTAAAAGATGATTGGGCCTTCGAATTTACTGAAATACGTAACAGATATTTTTTCAAGTTAATTCAATTGCTTTTGGAATTATTTTTAAAGTGAGCCTGATTTGAATACGGAAAGGAAAATTGAAATTGTTGCGCGATATCTTTTTTGACAAAGTTCGATCTTTGGGAGGAAAAAAGAAGTTTTTAATTAATAAAAGCTTGATCTGGAATGTAATTCCATGATTTTGTAAAAAAAATCTAACTTATAACATGAATGTCGTTATAGAACCATATTAATGAGAAATTTGAAATAATTCATAAAAATTTGGTGGGAATTCATTTTAATGCAGCAGTATACCAAGCCTTATTTTTAACTTTTTTCCATTGATTCTCACATTTAGTTTCCTTAGAAACATTTGTTAATAGAAAATACAATTATGGTTCGCTATGATAGAGGAATGTCGATCAAAGTGAAATTCTGAAGGTAACTTACCTTTTTCAAAATGAGCACATTGGAAATTTATTTTGGAAATTACAGTACAAAAAGACAGAACAATACATTTTGTAGTAAAACTTTCTTTGAATTATCATTTTTCATTTTTGGCTGTAAATTATTATCGTCAAAAAGAAAAGTGGAAAATTTTTACTTTTTTGTGTGATTCAAAGTGAAAAATAAAACATTTTTCTGATAAAGTATTTTCTATTCGATTATTAATAATAATTTTCACCAAATTAATTAATGAGAAACGAATGAATGAACAAATGAATAAACTATGAAACAGTAATCGAATTAAATAATGAATTTATATATGATAATAATTAAGTAATGAAATAGAGAGAGAGAGAGTGGTTGAATGAGAAAGTAAGTGAATGAATGAAAAAATTAGTAAATTAATAAATGAAGAATTTTAAGTTTTTGAATCAATTAATGAATTCGTAAGTGATTTAATAAATGAATAAATAAGTAAATAAAATAAAATATTTCACTTTGCCGTATTCACTTGGCCTCGCGTGCACTTGAAAATTGCAATTCAACATTTAAAATGAAAACATGGCAAATATTAACTAAATAAGTACTGCCCTGGACTATCATTAGATCCGGATTAAAACTAAAACTGTAAATTACAAAAATTTTATCACTTTACATTAACAAAAGTATTTTCGATAAACCACAAAGTATTAAAATATGTGTATGAAATTTTGAAAACGAATTGTATCATTATTTTAATTAATCTTTAAACCTATTCATTTTTTGATTGGAATCAACTATATGTTTAAGAAATAAGTTAAAGTATTGCTGTATAGGTGACACTGAAAACTGAAAATGTTTTTCCACTTCAAATCGTTTCGTTATTTCACTTTTCCCATTTTTTTCCTTACTTCAACATTAAATGCAATTTCTTTTCTTTTGTGAAATGAGAAACGTAAAAGATTAATTTTATTCCGTAATAATTCAACCAAACGTTTATATAGTGTAATTAGTGATTCGACAGAGAAACTTTCTGAAGTATTTGCAGTAGTTAGAAAAAAAGTGAAGTTCCTTTTAAGCACTGCAAAAATTTCGAATATTTTTTCTATGTTGTTTCCAATTTTAGTATAATTATCTCTAATATCCAAGGAATTGCTTATGATTTGTAATTCTAGTATAAGATTTTTTGCAATACATTTTCGTAACGAGGATGAAATCCTTATTCTGAATTTTCTGCTTGAAGATTGACTTATTTACTCGTACGTTTGCCACCTACAATTAATTATTTCATTGTGCTTTTGCTGTTGAAATTTAAAGCTGTAAGTTGATATATTTCCGTCTAAAGGTAAATGAAAAAAGGGAGAATGATGAAACTTTTGTTTCCGTTTTAGAAAATCCTTATTCTGGTAAAATTAGGTCTACTTCACTAATGCTGTGATGAATGTGGCTTGCTCTCATCAGTTGCTCATAAGCTTTTGAATGTTACTTACATTTAAGATGAGCAAACAACGAAGGAGAGTGAAAGCATTTAATGAAAGATGACACTGCGTACTGTATATTTCTTGGGATTGTATTGTAAACATTTCTTGACATAATTTAATACCTTTTCTAGTCAATTTCCCGTTTAAAGTTTGAGTTGCTTACTCTTGCCGCATACAATCAGTGATATAATATCATTTGTGCTGTCTGTTAAAAGGTAATGCTTGAAATAGAAGCATTTTTGGCAGGTATTAAAGGATCTGCTGATAGAGGGAGAGAGATTGATGAAAATATTTTTTACGTTTTAAAAGTCTTTATTCTGGTAAAACTCGGGCTCTTTGCCTAATATTGTGATGAAAGTGAGTTGTTTGCTCTCATGAGTTGCTTGTGAGTTTTTGAATTTTGCTTGCATTTAAGAAAAGAGAAATAATAAAAAGAGAAAGCTTCGAATGAAAGATGAAGTTCATATTTCTTTAAATGCTGTAAAAATTACTTGGCGTAATTTTAATCCCTTTTACACTCAGTTTCTCCTCCAGATATGGCCATCACGTGAGCACTTGGTCCTTCATATGTCAATGCTTCAACCACATGACAGTTTATCGTACGTAAAAGTGTTTTGCTTTTACATTTATTTTATATTTTAATCCAAGAGAAATACGTAATTTTGACGATTGGTTAATGTTCTCTTGAAAGCCTTTTCAACTACAAGCAGAATAAATTGAAAACAGTAATGTGCCGTAAGCATTGAATGCTCCTCTCTAAACAAGTTGTCTAAAAATGTTTATTTCTCAATACACAAAGACGTCTGATACCAAAGAATATGCACCTATAGGCAATTAAAGCAAGTACTTCCGTATCTTATGCTTTTTAACCCTTAATTTACAGTGAAAGTTATTTTTTACTTCAGTAATTAGTAAATACAATGATAGCATGTAATTTCTAAATTATATTTTAACCCACGTTAATGGAGACATTAAGATTATTGGCAAAAAAAGGTGATTGATAAATGTACCGTAGTATATTTTGAAAATATCATGAATTTCCATACTCTGTCGCAAAGCTTATGATCCTCAAAGGGTTAACTTTTCTTCATCACCCGGAATTTTGAAAAGTTGGTACATTAGCAACAAACGTGTCATACGTTAACTTGTGTTCTTGTTGCTGTCGTATCCCATGAAGAAACCAAAGGTCATGGTGCATTCACATAATTTTGTCTACGCCTATTGCCAGTTCTGAGTATAAAGCATGTTCCGAGGAGTAGTTCTAAAATAGTGATTCTCAATCTGTGGTCCACGAGCAATTTCATGTAGTCCGAAAACAGCCTATTGAAAATTTATATAATTTTTACAGATAATTTATTAAAGAAAACTATTGAATTCATCTTATTTCACCTAATATAGTTGTTGTGAAAATTTTATTTTCATCGTATGGGGTCCGCTCATGCTTCGGAAAAGTACCAAGTGCTCCTCAGTAGTTAAAAGATTGAGAACTTCTGTTCTAAACTGCGCATTGCTGCTGCTGCAGTCAAGCAGTTAAAGAGATACCGCGGAGTTTGTTCAACGTCTGGACAGTTGCTGCAATTTTGGTACTGCTTAATATACCATCTTTTGCTTTTTCATCCTTACTCTTGTTTAAATAGAACTGACCTGGGCAGGTAAACAGCAGTGTCTACATTTTTTTTTTCCTTTTTTTTCGCATTTTTGCCATCTATTTAACTTCAGTTTTATAGCGCAAACTTGTCGATTTGGTTCTCGCAGAAAATAAAAATAACATCCAATTCCAACAGCTTAATACTAATCGTAGGGAATCAAAAATGTGTTTCTTTAAATATCTGAAAAACTCCTTTTTGTTGACTTCCCAATTTACTTTTCCACAGCCGAGTAGCTGCCATCCATCGGTATTTTTTGAGTAATTTAGTTTTTATGTTGGAATGAATTATAAATTTCGATTTTGCGAAGCATTTCCATTCCCAGGGAAGTAGAAATATCGGTCTGATCTACACATCTGGCGTTAGTTTAAATTAAGGAATGAGTAATAAATTTCTTAAAGTTATTTTGATCTTTATTTTTTTAAATTCATTTGCAAGTTAGTTTAAATACATAAATTAAAAAACAAAGATCCGAAGAATCTTAAGAATTATCGTTTAGTTATATCAATGATTTTCTTGAATGGAGAGCGGAAGCCATTCACAGTTACTGCATCCCAATGAAATTTAAAGGGAAACCCCTGCGTCGTAAAACTACTAGTAGTCAGAATCAAGTAGCTAAGTCCCCGCCATGGCAATTTGTTACGCAAAATACATACCAACATTTGCTTACGTGATAAAATGCCGAAGATTTACTCCTGTTTTAATTGCGACTGCAAACTTCTTTTTGAAAAATAGCCACAAAAAAAAGAACTGAACTGAATAAATAAAGTAGAAACATTTATAGGTGGTGTTGGAAGGCGAAAGGCTTGGCAGCTGTTGAAAAGAGTGAACTGGATTAACAGGGGGCAGCTGGAATGAAAAAAGGGCCGTAGGCGATCAACGCATACCTGCCCCTGAGACCATCTGCTCAGACACGCGCCTTGCGATGTAGAACAGAGTGCCACAAGTTGGCGAGAAAGCTCCAGATGTGTTAAGCAACTGTCGCCGTTTTTACGCGTCAGTGGATAAGGTGAATCACATAGTCAACGAGTCATTGATATATAAGTTGAAACACATTTGTTTTTTTTTATGTTTTTTTCATTTTCCTTTTTTAAATTTTCATTAAAAAAATATGTTTTTACTTATCTTCGTTGTTTCAGCATTTTTACGCGTCAGTGGATAAAGTGAATCACATAGGAACGAGTCATTGATCTATAAGTTGAAACACATTTGTTTTTTTTTTTCCCTTTCTTTTAAATTTTCATTAAAAAAATACAAAAATTTGTTTTAACTTATCTTTGGTGTTTCAGCATTTTTACTCATCAGTGGATACGGTTAATCACATAGTCAACGAGTTATTAATATATAAGTTGAAACACATTTGTTTTTTTTTTTTAATTTTCATTAAAAAATAACAAAAATATGCTTTTACTTATCTTTGTCGTTTCAGCATTTTTACGTGTCAGTGCGTAAGGTGAATCACGTAAATAAACGAGTACTTAATATGATTTGAAACACTTTATTTTAAAATCTAATTAGCTATGACTATTGGTATATTTATATGTAATATATATTTATTCTTTTACAGAGGTGTATATATTTCAAGTTCCTTACTGGTTTTCAATCTTTTTCTAATTTCATACCGAAATAACTATTCTTCATTGAATTGAAACTTTCATTTAAAAAAGAATCAAAAATATGTTTAAATTTCCTAACGGGTTTTCAATCTTTTTCAAATGCCGAAATAACTATTATTTATTGAATTGAAATTAGATTAAATTTCATAAGCAACGTTATGTGTTGCGAGTACATTGTTTTTTCCCTTCGCATTTTACGAATTTAATCAATAAAAGCATAAATGTGAGCAAAATGATAAGTTTTCTGCTCAAAATTTTTGTACCTTTATAGAGAGATATTTTCTGTAAAGAATTAACATATGAGCCCCTAACGGAAAATTCAAAATATCTGCGAATCCGATTTTTTTGTTATCCAATCGCATAATATAGATTACAAAAATATATTACTTATAATGGGTTTTCTTGAGATGCAACGTATTTCTGTAATATGTCAGATCAATAGATACACATTTTTCACGGTTTATTTAAATGTTACATTGTATATGGTCTTTGAAGCTTCGTCAAGGTGCCTGATAAACAGTTTTTCTTGTCTTAACCTTACGCTACTGCAGGGAAGCCCCATCTAGACTTCCCACTAAAGGTCTGTTTTCCCCTGACATGCGTCGCACCTAAGACATTGCGGGGTACGACTTACGGGGTATAGTTTATTAAGCTGTTAAGTTAAAACAAATGAACCGAGGATCAGTGTGTAATAATTAGGCTCGAATATGAATTGAAGAAGATGTGGATAATATTTCTTTATTTTATATCTTTCATTTTGTGAAGAAAATATTTAAAATTAACAAATGCATTGTGAGTTTTGAGTTTTCACACGCGGAAGCTCTAAAAAATGAGTTTTTTTTAATAAAAATGTGCATTCATTGCACTGCGAGATCCATTTCCAGTGAATACCATGGTTATTTAAAGAGATAATATTTAGAAACTATTGGGGGAAATCCAGTTAATGAGTGAACTTATTATTAAGAAAACCTCATTTTACATGCTCAGATATCTTACTTTTTTACTGTGTTAAAATCATTTTTGGTTTGCCGAAGTTTTTAATAAACGGTATCGATTCATTATTGAAGTATACTTCTTTATAATTATTTTTCTATAAAAAATAACGTAGACGTCTGTGAGTTATTTATAATTGTAAACACTTGCTTTTCAATTCTTTCGTATTAACCAAGTTTGATGTATTTGAAATAATATTTGAGGTAGGAATGAAATGGTTTTGAAGATAAATGAGTTCAATTTAATACTATTACTCATCTGCAAAATGTCAATTAAAAACAGTTACGGTAGATATTTTACGCAAAATTATCCTGAAGTAGTAGAAGTAATAATTACTCTTTTATAATTGGGACCCTTCCACTTTTGTATTACTTTTTCTTTCTTGATGTGTGTAATTGTGTTGTGGTTACTTTTATTGTACTTAGTAGTTCGTTTATTTACTTTAATTTTATTTATCTACCTTAATTTTATTGGCTTATTTGTTAACCGACTTCAAAAAAGGAGGTTATGATTTCGTATTGCGGCTTTTTATGTGTGTTTTCGAATTATTCCAACACTACTGGACAGATTTGAAAAAAAAATATTTTTTATTTGGAAGGGTATACTTCCCAGATGGTCCCATTGTAATTTGGTCTGGATCTGATAAGGGGTCTCGGAGAAATCCAAGAAACTTTAAATTTCATACGTCATGGTCACATGATGTTGCTGTGATCGGTGTATTTTCACACCTAAGCTTTTGGCTTTCTCTTGAACGATATTTAATTCTCGCGGCACATGGATGATTAATTTTCTCAACGCTGCGCCGCATGGTAATTTTTTATTATAGGTGTTACTAATGTATTTATTACTGCGTAGCAAAGCAGTAAATTAAATATATTTTGCTACTTTAATAGTTAAATCAATTACCTTAATGTTTTATTTACTAATAAATAACTTTATTTAGGCACTAAAATATAAATTTCTTTATTTAATATTCCAATTTTTAAATATATTTAGTGTTCAACTGAGGGGGAATTGAATACAGAAAACCTCTCCCCCACAATTTAATTTATATTCTTCAATAATATACATTATAACTGTGTATGATTTCTGAAGTTTGATCAGTATTCTGGATTTACTATTTCACGATGCCGCCAGTTCAATTTGAAATTAGGGTTATATTAATTAGCAGGCTTCAAAAAAAGGAGGAGGTTCTGAACTCGTCGGATTTGTTTTTCCTTTTGTACAATGTTCCATAAAAATTCGAAGAGACCTGTACCCAGGGGCGTGCATAGGGAGGGGGGAGGGACACCTGTTGGCTCGGGCCCGAGCCTGGAGGGGCCCAATATTTTTGTAACTAACGGTGAAATATAGGGGTAAACAATATGGAGAGGAGCCCGGAAAAGTCATTTGTGATGGGCTCCAAAATTTCTGTGCACGCCCCTACCTGTGCCGATAAGGAAAAGTCTTTTTTTGTTTGAAACAGCATTAGTTCCTCGGCGGTCTAATGTTAATCAAGTTCAGGTTTGATGCAATTGAAGAAACTCTTCAAATATCATACTCACATTTAAATCGATTTGTACTTTATTAACTTTGTATACCGTCTCCCTTAGTGAACCGGTTTTTATGCTTTTTTTTTTTTTTTGTTTAGTGGTGGTTTTGTTTAGGGGTGGTCTAACTTAGGTTCCAAATCTTTGATTTACCCTATTTGTTCTTTAGGGAAAAGTTAAGGGTAAAACAATAAATGTCATGTAATTTCCCTCACAAACGATTAAATATAAAACCCATTGATAAACAAAGGCCATAAAACAAAGGTTTATACTTTCTTTACATATAGTTAAAGAAAGTACTAAAAATATATATTATTAAGAGTAATGATAATGAAAATTTTGAATTAAGGATTCTCTGAAGCAAACATAAAATTCATTCTAGTGGAATTTTTAATCTTCATCTATAGTGGGGCTATGTGAAGAAACATGCGACTTTTATCACGAGTTGCATGACACAATTGCGAAACATAAATTACAATTTACAATATTACAATTCTAAAATTTACAATTTTACAAATTAAAACTTAAAGCGATTTCGTGTTTTTTTTTTTTTTTTTTTTTATAGTGACTCGTGCATTTGCTTTTGGAAAGCAAACTTTGATAAAGTTGATTTAATGATGAAGACAATTTTTTTTTGTACATAGTTACGCATTTGGAAAAAGCCTTTCTTCACAGTCGTCGGAAGTCTCCGAGACGCTCGTCGTGTTATTTACACCACTAAAAAGCAAAAAATAAATTACTTTTAAATAAAAAAAAAACCGCCTTCAAAAAATACCCAGGAACTAAAAAGCAAAAAATAACTGATTACACTTCCATTCTATTTCCTACCCAAACATAGAAATGAAATTCATTTTACAACTCCAGTACAAAAATCATCTAAACTAAACACCGAATTATAAAATAAACACTGATTAAATTACTATACGATGAACTATTTTAAATACCTAACTTATTATATACAATCTCTTAATTTTTAATAACCTTTTGAAGTCGGGGCCTCCTATAAACTACTACCTAACGTAACTGAGTAAGTTTAGTTTTAAAGACTAATTTCGCGTATAGTTAAATTAGTGTTTAATTCTGGATTCGGTGAGTTGTCAGTTACGTTATGTAGTTGTTTATAGGAGGCCCCGACTTCAAAAGGTTATTAAAAATAAAGAGATTGTATATAATTAGTTAAATATTTAAAATATTTCATCGTATAGTAATTTAAATCAGTGTTTATTTTATAATTCGGTGTTTAGTTTAGCTGATTTTTGTACTGGAATTTTAAAATAAATTTCATTTCTATGTTTGGGTAGGAAATAGAATGCAAGTGTAATCAGTTATTTTTTGCTTTTTAGTTCCTGGGTATTTTTTGAAGGCGGTTTTTTTATTTAAAAGTAATTTATTTATGTTTTTATGTTATTTGTTGATTCGTTTTACTTTTTTTAAATTTATTGTTAAAAAATATTTTTAAATATTTTTATATATTTAACCATTTAGGGTTTTTTTGTGTGTGTGTGTGTTTTTTTTTGCTTGAAATGAAAGAGCTCTAGTTTAATTTCTGATTCTATATTTATGAGCGTTAAATTTGCAGACTTAGGATTAAGTTATTATTGTTATATTTTTTTGCTTGAAATGAAAGAACTCTAGTTTAATTTCTGATTCTATATTTATGAGCGTTAAATTTGCAGACTTAGGATTAAGTTATTATTGTTATGTTTAAACTGCCATGAGTTTGTTCTTTAAAACTTTCATTGTCAATATATAAGAGGTTTGTTCTGAAAAAAATGAAAAGAACAGTAATTATATAAAACTTAGTATGATATTTTTATCTAATAATTTATTGGCAAAACAAAAATCGGAAACCTAATGATTGGGAAATTGAAGTTTCAGCTCTTTACTAATAAAACGGATTATTGAAACACTTAAATGTGAAATTAAAAAACACTTTATTTGAACATCTTAAATGTCTTTCAATAACAAAAAATGTATTCGCCCATTTTCAAAATAAACTGCCTTTATATGTATTGGACAATAACTTTTATGATTATCCTTTAATCATATCAAGTCTTTCACATCGTTGACAAAAAAAGTAAAAAAGGTTTCTTGACTACGCTAGATGTACGAAAGTGTTTCATCTTGTATACCATTAATCTTAAATGTTTTTATCAGAAACATTTTCCTCAAAGAAAGAGACGGTAGAAAATATAATATTAGCAATTATGGGGTAAAATGACAACGGTGTTTCATCAAAATCTGAAGGCTTTACAGAATTTTATACTCACTCCTCAAGATCAATTATTAATTCTGAACGAAGTCTATTGGGCTCGATTTAATTTTTCTCTTTTGTATTTGCATTTATTTTAATTAATTAATCATTTGCTTTGATTGATTTATCTTTGTTTTATTTATTTATTTATTTTGAAAATAGTAAAAATTTTACCCCTCCACAGCGTTTGACTTTTTTTTGCATTCAAAGTAAAAAAGTTTCTTTCTTTCTTTTTTTGAATTAAGAAGAATATAAATTTAGTTGAAACGTCACTTTTACACAGTCATGAATAAAAGGAAAAAAAATTTAAAAAACGAGAATAGCGCCTATAATTATTTGTATGTAATAAGAAAGCAGCAACCCTATAACACTTACTGGAAAAGTTGCAACTTTTAACTAAAACGTTTAAAATGTTGCAACCCAACACGGAAAAGGCACTTGAAGAGAATATTTATTACCCCTTTCTGAACAAGATCTTCTGAACACGCTTCATAAATAATCCTTAAATTGTCCTGCTGAGGGAAATGAAGCAAACGCACTTGTTTTAGCAATTTCTCTTAGAGAGTTATTTTTTAAAAACGCAAAGGATGTAACATTCATTTATTAACTTAATAACATCTTATTTTGTGATACATAATATCACCATTGCGGTTCCATTAATTTTGGTAATTGCAGTTTTCATTTTTATTGATAGCGTTTTTTAAATAAATGATGGGGCTAAGAATATATTACTGCAGTATAATAAAATGTTCCAACTGTGTTCCAAAAGTTGCGAATTAAAAGACCACATTTTTTCGCGCCAGCTTTTGTAAATAACCGGAAAATGTTGATTATTACGCCCCATATTGTTTTACTACTTTTTCGAATTTATGATAACGTTTGACCTTAAATTAGATTTAATGCTTTCTATATTCAAATTATTAATGAAATAAAAGAAGGAAATTGCTGCAACATTCTATAAAATTTCAAATACATATTTCTTTTTCAATTAAATTTTTTAATTAATTTGTCTTCTACAAATATGAAGTAGATTCCCCCCCCCCCATCCCCTCTTTTTATCGCATACAATATATTTTCCAGCTAAAGTTTTCAGTTGAAATCGGGTGTGATTGAAATTTACCTTACCTTAGTAAAGAAAATGTTTAAAAAGCAACACAGTCTAACCAGCGAAATATTTTAAATATTTATTTTATTTAACAGTGTTAAATGTTTTAGACACTAAGACACTATCGCTATACATTGGAACATACAATTGTTAATTGTCCATTCAAAACCTTAATAAACATACTTTTATTGTGCACTTAAAAAAATTTCACCAAAATAATTCAAAACACCAAAATAAGAAAAACTGACATTAAAATAAATTATATGTTTGTTAAAACGTAACAAAACTTTAAAGTCTAACACAAAAAATATTATGTAACTGTTGTTTACTGTTTTGTTAAAACTTGTTGCTTTTAAAAAAGTTGATTTTACTTGAAAGCGAATGTATTTAATTAATTGCACTACGTGCTTTTATATTTATATAAATTTAGTTTAAACGTTTGACACTGAAATATTTCATTATTTTACTGATTTTAATTTTACGTTACGCTGTTTGGTACATTTTTACTGCTTTTTTCCTTATTTATACACGTTTAGTGTATAAACTTGATTTTATGGGAAATTCACAGTATCCAAACTATTTTAGTGTTGTTTTCAAAAGAAAAAAAAACACCTGTTGTTGGTGTACATCATTTATTTATTTCATTTTCAGAAAAGCTCTTTTGTAGGTAGACTTTGATAGGTTCTTTCTTTAAAACAATAACCCAATATTTGTATACGGAGAATCCGCTGAAAAAAATTAAAGCATGCATTTTTAATAGTAAATTGTTCATGCAAATATGTTTAAAGGAAACTTTCATCGTGTATAAAATTGTACCTGTAATTTGTGATAAAGGGTTTAGGTCCCAGACAATAGAACGTTTGAACTTAATTTTTCGTTACGTAAAAATATCTGACTGAATCAAATATTAAGACCATTCTCTTTCAATAAAAATCTTAAATTTATCACTTTCAATTAGCAATAAGTTCATTGAGAGAATTAAAAAAAAAAAAACATGTGAATACCAAAAAACACTTTTATGTCTTTATTCTAAATCATTAAGAATTATCAGAAAAGTATAAATTAACACAAGCATGTGATGTAAAGACTTAATTCTTTTGTTGACATAAATTACTGATTTATAACTAGCTTGAGACTATCTGGAGTCATCACTGCTTCGTAACATCAAACAGGCTGTCACAGCCAATCAGAAGCAATCAGTTGACGGGCATAGATACAGCCATAAAATCGGATTTTAGAGGACATAACCAAGAATGGACGACTTTTTGAACTCTATTATAAATAAATGATCAAAGGAAAGAACATTAATTAATAAATAAAGTAGAATTTATTAATTATAATGTATATTATGTAAAATAATAAGCATAGACGCCGGTAGGAGTGCACTTGCACCCCCTATCTTTTGGAAACAAAATTTTCAAAATATTTTTTTTTAACTTAAAAATTTAAAAATATTATTTTTTTTCATTTCGTTTCAAAACAAAAAACTTCTTTTAGCTTCTTAATAATTATAAACATTATAAATAAATGAAGTTAAATTTATTTTAAAGAAAAGACAAACTACAAAATACATTACGGAAAATATTAATCTCAGGTTTACACCCTGAGTGCGGAAGAAGGGTGCAAGTTGGTGTACTCTTCCCCCCTCCGCCCAGCTTTTAAAAATAAAACGTAATTAGTTAAAAAAGGACAAAGTGCAAAATATATATAAAATTACGAAATCCCGTAGCGGAAAATATCTATATCTTGTTTCTGTTTGCGAGTGCATTTCCACCCAATAGCTTTTAAAAGAAAATTTAATTAATTGGAAAAAAAAATCGACTAAATACTTAACATACCGTAAAACCCATTATGGAAAACATCAATCGTGCATGTCCAAAAACGTCTGTACGTTGTTTACATTTCCACCTCCTAGCTTAAAAATAAAAATTAATAAACAAAGTACAAACTTCAAATTGCTTTTTTAAAAAATACTAAATACATCACAAAAAAAATCATTCCACAATTATGTCCATCATATACGGCATGAGCGTGCAAGGGGGTGCTTATTATATATATATATATATATATATATATATATATATATATATATATATATATATATATATATATATATATATATATATATATATATATAATGTAGTACTTTGTAGTTTGTCGTTTCTTGAACAATCAAGAAGATTGGCGATTTATCTCACTACTGATCAGTATTCGTTTTTAAAAAAATTAAATAAATAAAAATAGTTTAAAATAAAATTTCCTTTGTGTTATATTTACATATTGATACCCCCCTTTTGCAAGTGATTTAGTCGATACCTTTGATAATTGCATCAATTTAGAACTATTTAGTTTGATCGAAGTGAGATCTCATTTAGGAATTTATGTACAACTAAATATGAATGATTGAGAAATGAATCCCCCCCACCCCACTGTATAAAGGTATTTATGTTATTAAAATTTTAAAAAAAATTAAAAATGATGAGTTATTTCAATTACTAGCTAAGCTCAAAACACTGTGCAATGTGGATGGTAATGGTCAATAAGATTTGGGCACCACTGCATTCAGGTATTTATGTAATTAAAATTGAAAACATTTAGCAAAATGATGAGAGATTTCCATTATTGGTTGAGTTTGAAACAGAGCAATGTGGATGCTAATGGTCAATAAGAGGTGGGCTTGTGTGCACCACTGCATTAAGATATTTATGCAATCAAAATTCAAAACATTTAACAACGAAGGGAGATTTCAATTACTGGTTGAGCTTGAAACACTGTGCAATGTGGATGCTAATGTTCAATAAGATACTACGGAAATATTTAATGCAAACTTATTAGCATTCAGACACCATCTTGGACATGAAGGAAGTTGTTTCCTATTCATGGGATCTAGGAACGAGACCTGCATAAAATCGTCCAGCGAAAAATTGGCGTTTATTTTATTATTGTTATTTTTTTGGCAACCATCTTCAGCATCCACTGAGAGACAGATGGCTAGTTGATCTGGAAGAAGAAGAAATGAGCAGGTGGTGTCTCTGAGGCACGCGTTGCCACCCGTCGGAAGAAAAATAATAACAAAACATAGCCAGGGGGGATAAAGACCCCGAGGGGGTCGAAATATACGCGTGCTGGATGCACGGCACGACCCGCAAAATTCAAAACCAGTGACAGTGGAATAAAGAGCAGGGTCAATGCCAGGTGGGTTGGGAGTAAAGAAGAACGTGGACATGGGGTTCTCTTTTAACTCCTCTACCGCTTAATGCGGTTCTTTTCAAGCAAATAAAAGGTAGCGGGGGTTTTCGAGGGGGCAAAGTGTGCTTTCGAAGAAGCTGTTATTTTTCCGCATGCGTCGTGCGTCAATTCAGGTTCATAATCTATACGGAAAAAATCTTTTCATGAGTTTGAGGCTGTCAATATTTTGGCCCTTTAGAAGATGGAAATTGAATTCATAAGTTGCCTTATCAACTCGACTCAGTCATAAAGTGTGAGTTAAATGTGTCATAATTATTTGAGTTTTGTTCATCAACAAAATATAAAGATCGTATTTAGATAACGTAATTATGATATTAAATATTAAAAGTGACTTTAATTGCACTTCATAAGATATTTTCATGCCTTTTCCTTAAGTTCTTTCCATGCTGTTGGATTGGAAAGCTAATGCTGCACTAGTTTCTTTTTTTTTTTTTTTTTTGGTATTTTGATGCTTGATGTATAATATCTATAGCAAAAAATCTCATTCGAAGTAGCGTAGATATGTTTTTGTATTGTTTAGTCATTTTTTTGTATTTTCATACTATTCATTATTAAGCATCGAAAGTCAATTTTTTGCGTAGTATTTTAATGCTTTGCCTATATTTAGAGTTAAGACTTACCCTTATGCAGAATATGGGATGCTACTGTTATTTGTAAGCAACTGATTCCGAAATGTAACAGAAGGTTCTGGAACAAAACATTTTTATCAGCAAGATGAGCATGATAGCTTTGCACACAAACATGTGCACACAAAACGATTTTTTACACCAAATAAAATACTGTCAGTAACAAAATTTTGGATTCAGAATAGTTCGTAATTGTTAAAATCTAAAATAAAAAATTTACCCTCATTCTTTCTTTTATTTTAAATATATAGCTCTTTATTTGATTTATGACCACTTTACCCTAATAACCACTTTTCCTCACCAGACCCTAATCTTTACCACACAGATTCCTTTAAGAAATATTATCACTTTTAGACAAAAGCGCATATACAGGTATCCCTCGTATAACACGGTTAATTCGTTCCGTGCAGTATCAACGCCGTGTTATACGAGACTTTTTTTATAAATGTTTTTTTTACCCATTTTTTATCCTAATTAATCATGTACATATCATAAATCATGTCAATGTGTACCGTGCTCTATCGAAACCATGTTCCGTGTTATATCGAAACCGTGTTATACGAGACCTTGAAATAATGTAAATCAAGCAATGTGTACCGTGTTATATCGAAACCGAGTCATAAAGGTGCAAATTTTATAATAGCTGAAATTTCGGCTTAATAGAACATACAAATGAAAACTGGCAGCCAGAACATACAAAGACTCACTGATTTAAAAATAAGAGTTGTTATAAACGATAAAACTTAATTATTTTACATACCTCAAATTGAAACTGTTATGCACAACAAGAAAAAACTTTATCCGCTTTTCTTTGTGTACTAAGAACAAAACGCATTGCATAAGAAAAAAAATCTTAGCTTTTCTGTGGCAATAAAGTTCGTCTGATCAACAATAACAAAACAAAATTTAAAATAAAATAAATAGAATCATTCTATTTATTTTATTTCATATTTTGTTTCGACTACATTTTTTATTTATCCTTTGCCAAATTTAGCGTATGTTCAATCCTAATGTTATTTTCTTACAATGCATTGGAAAACAAAATAATATTTACCTTTTTGCGTAAAGAACACTGATGAGAAAAATCAAGATGTGTTTAAAAAGTTAGTGTTATACGGGGAAACCAAACTTTTGAGCCCAAGACAGACAATGTTTCGTAAAAGTTTCATAAAAACAAACTATATATATTTATATATAAAAACTTATTACACAGTTGTTATCATACTTTTTTAACAGTGTATTGAACAAAAATTAAATTCCCTCTTTTAAAATTCGTGTTACATCAAAACCGTGTAGTTATGAATTAAAGTTTTGTACCGTGTATTATAGAAACAGTGTTATAATAATCGCAAATTTGGTACCGTATAATATCGAAACCGTGCTGTAGAAGTACCGTGTTATACGAGGGACGCATGTATATATTTTTTTAATCTTCATACCATTTTAGAATTCATCCCATTGCATTTCTGGATTATAATATGATCTGCCTTTGCTTACGTATCGCAAAGTGCTTGTGGTAATATTTTTTTAATGAATACAATTAACTGTTGTAAGGATGTAGTACAATTACTTACGACTTGAAATAATCTTAGTTTTTTGTATTTTTTGTAACTGCATACACGGGTAACCATTACTTTTTTTTACAACTTCTTCACATTTCAATATTATTGAAGACTTCGACCAGGCCCGTCATTTAGGCCATCAGATAGGGGCGGGGAGGGGTCAGTTGACCCCCCTAGATTTTACAAACATAAAGGAATTTGGAATTTTTGTACGTATTTTAATTTTTTTCCCGAAAAAATGTGTTTAACACAATCCCTTTGCCCTCCCTTCCTTCCCCCTCCCCCCGCCGGAAAATTTAGAAATGACGGGCCTGACTTCGATGCCAGAAAAGGACAACTCCATTTTTAAAAAAATTGTGTCATAGCAAAAACGTTTTACAAATTCATTTTTAAAGATTATGCCTATTTACTTCATATTATTTTAGATTTTGCCCCCATTAATATAATCTCAATGATATTTTAATAAAATATAATGTTACCTATACGTAATTATTTGCTACATATTAGAGCTGTCCTGTTCTTGCTCGAAATACATGTAAAAACTCAAAGAAAAGTTGAATTCTTATTGATAATCCAATGATATTTGATCGTAATAAGAAAACTAAGCAGTCTTGTGATAAATAACTAGGAATAATACGACAAAATATTATTTTTTTTTCCCTCGTTCCTGAAACCTAGTTTGTTAGAGCTTTTTTCCTTTAATATCTTATGGAATTTTGGTTGGAAATGCATCATTGTTGTTAGCGATTGCAATACCGGTATACCGACCGAATACTGGTATTTCGATCATTTTTGCAACTTCGAAATACCGGTATTTTCGGTATTAGCTGAAAATAATAAATAGTTCATTTCAAAGAATTTTCAATTTAACTAAGTAAATATCTACTAAAATTTTAAATGTACATTTCTTTTTCCATGAAACAGAACCAAAATCAATCTATTGATTCCAAGATGAATCGCATTTTTGTGCATCGTGTTTTTATTTTTTATTTCCCTGATCACTCACTTTCCCTTTTGTGGAAGTTGATTTCGAGTGGATTTGTTCTACGAATAATTTATTCCAACCATCAATTGCAGAAAAACTTTATAATATTTTTTTTATTTGTCTCAATTGTACTGAATTTTGGCAAAAAAAAAAACTTTTTCTTGTTAGTAAAACAAATGGTAATTGTTGTCACCGGTATTGGTTTGTTGTGATGTCTCGCTTTATAATTGGCAAGATAATATTTAGAAAATATATAGTACCTTGAAAATTTGCACAGAGGTTAAGCATAATCATTTGAAACACATTTTCAGATACTTACATAATTGTAATTGTAAAGAATTTTGAAAAGAATGCGAAAACGAATAAGAGAAACTAACAAGATTAAATTTAGTCATGTTTTTCGTAAATTTCAAACCAAAGGGCTAATAATAAAAATCAAGCACAAACCTCTTCTGCTCAATAGAAAATGATCTTTATATTGGAAAAATATCGTCTCCCGGTGCATTATAAATCTGAATTGAAATCTGTGTGTATTTTAAATCTGAAAAAAATTTATAGTACACACAATACAAAAACACACACACAAACACAAAACGATTTTTTCAAAAATAACACGCAAGAGACCGAATTATTTGAACATGAAAGATCTCTACATAATTAGAGGGGGTGTATCGCGCATTGTTAACAGTACCACCGACCTGCGTGACATAAGTAAGAGTAATTTTAACAGTTGGAAAGTTGAGCACTAAATGAGTTGTAGGCTTAGAGACATTTCAATATATGCATTGTGTTTTTTACTATTATTGATTTTTTATTAGGACATTTGTTCCTTCATTTTACATTTTTTCACAATACGTTTTGATAAATAATACAATTTTTGTACAAAATTATGAAATGTGGCGACAAAACAATATGTTTTCAAACATTTTTTGGAAAATTTCAAATACCGGTATTAATACCGGTATTCCGGTATCACGTTTTAAAAATACCGAATACCGGTGTTACATTTTTGGTCCGGTATTGCAATCCCTAATTGTTGTATACCATGAAAAATATTGTTGATCTTATATTTAAATGTAACGAACGAAATAGGACAAAAATACGGAGCTCTCCTCTTCTTACACCAACGTTTAATTCCAAATAACAAAACCAATTCAAATAAAAACCAACTTCAAATAACAAAAGGTTTTCCGAAGGGGATTTTCAACACTTCTTTAAAACTTCTTCCGATATAAATTATTGTTCAAATAGTACGTCATAAAACTCGAGCAAAGCCATCCTTGAAAATTTCTTGAGAAACATTAACTAAGATGAAGTTCCCTCTTTGAAATGCAATGGAAAATTGTGCATTAAAAAATGCATAAATAGTTCGCTCATTTTTTTCCCTATACGCTCAATGACCTGTATAAAGACTCGAACGTTCGGCGTTTTGACGTGTAATACATCATTATACCCGCGTCCTTAGGAAATCTATATAACTAAATCTACCCCCACTAGTCATATGGTACAGATAATCCATCGCTTTAATGGCAGCTCTTTTGCCTTAAAAAACAAGACATTGTATCTCTAAAGCTATATCACGAGAACTTTGAAAACCGAATCCAGTTTTTCCATGCAACCCAATTCAACATTTTTTCGACCCCCAAATCGAAAACTCGGATCTCATTTCATTTGATACACGGAAGAAGAAGAGCTGCGCATGCGTTGTGGAGCAGGTGCTACTGAAGGACGAGAGGCCCACAGGTGCTGCATTGTTTTAATACAAAGTTTTTTTTTTCATTATTATTACTTCTCTTTTGGCAACACCTGCTTGCATCCATGCGGGCTTGTAATTCTTAGATGTAAAAAAGAGTTTTTCAAATATATATCTTACGGTCATGCATTCCTTAGCGTTTTCGAGAGTAACTTGTGTTTTGCGATACGTGAAGTAACTGAAAAAAAAAAAATCTTTACCACACCTCGTGCAGGTTGTTTATGAAATACATCTGCTGAGCTCTAGCTGTCATTTAAAATTCCCATTTTCTTGATTAATTTTTATTCATGGAGCAATGCTTTCACAAAATCCTGCTAGAAAAACGGCTTTACAGTAATATCGGAAATATGCAAAGTGGTTCACTAATTAAAAAATAATTTTTCAAATATGTCTTACAGTCATCCATTTCTTTCCGTTTTCGAGATAACTTGTGATTTGCCACACTTGAAGTGACTGGAAAAAAAAAAACTTTACCACACCTAATACAGGTTGTTTATGAAATACATCGCGAGAAACATCTGCTTAGCTCTAGCTGGTATTTTAAATTCCCATTTTCTTCGTTAATTGTTGTTCACGACAGCTATGCCTTGACATGGACCTGTTGGAATAACGGTTTCGTGTTAATGTAAGAAACGTGCTAAATTGTTCCCTCATTGTGAAGATTTGTTATTTCACTATTGATATTATTAGTTTATCATTTCCGAACACGTGCGGAGCAAAATTCCTGAAACTTAAAATATAGAAAACTATAACATATTTTTCAGAATTGAACTTAATAAAGCTGAACAGTTGAGCAGTATTTTGGATATAAATTAGAAAAAATTACAAAGAAGTTAAGTTTACGTTGTTTTTGCAGGAAACTTAAAACATGCTAGGGGTCAAAATTTTGTAGAAAGTTGAAGAGAGAACTAACTCTTAAATAAATGTCTTACTTCCTAAGGAATGTACAAGAATCTAACTGCTATTTGAATAAATAAAGATTTTAATGGTAATCGAGCAATCGGTATGATGTTTTTAATGTTTCTTTCCGTTTTTTCAATGAAAATCTAACTTATAAAATAATTATACAATAGAAATTATTTTAGTGCATTCCTTTGAAAACCATTTAAAGAAAGTATTCCTAAAATATGTCAAAAATATAACAATAGTTTTTCAAGATACCACGTTTGAAGATGGTAAAACTTTCCTTTTTTTCTGTAAATTTACGAATCTATCCAAAAATGTTTTTTTTTCTTTATTGAATTCAAATTTGAAAAACATATCATAGTGTTTTATTTTACAAGTCTCAAAAATGTTGCTTCGATACGTTGATGAAAATAACAATTAGTTGAACATCCTATAAAGAAATCATGATTTTTTTTTTTTTCATTACTTACCGATCGGTCTACTTATTTTACAAAACGTCTTTGACGCAAATCTTCAAAATTGGTCATGAAAGACATTTATATTAAAATAAATCACTTGTAAAACGCTTAAACCAACAATGTTATAGCATTTTCATTGCAAAACACTTGTCATGTGAGAGATGGTAATTAATTCGTAACAAAAATTAATTGATGCATCGCAAAAATATAAAAAAAATAAGGTGACCTACTCCGTATTTAAAAAACAACCTATACCCGGGTTTTTTTTTTTCTTCCCATTCTTATTAAGAATGGTTACAGAATTTTGAAATTGAAAAATCATTCACTTAAATTTCCATCACTGTCGATTTTTTTTTTTTTTTTTTAAGAATGTATTAACTGTGTCTTTAATTTTTTGCGCATATTTTTCAGCAAGTGAAGGGCTTGTAATGCTCCAAAGTAGATAAGCAAAACGCAAATTTTCAGTAAATATCTTAGAAATTAATATTGTGTTCCTCTTTACAAAGGTCATAAAATTCCTAGCGGTCCAATTTTTCTTTCTCAAAGATGAATAGTTTAAAAGCAAATACTTTGGAAAATCTTTACAGAAAGCTATGTGCAGGCAGGGAGGGGTTCTTTCTTATTCGCTAAATAAATATAACAATGAGAAAAAATCATTAACAAATCCCTTCGTACTACGTTAAGTTCTCCTCCTACTTTTTTGAAAACTTTGTAAGGTTTTTTTTTTCTTTCTTTCTTTTTACATAGTTTCAGATTCATTAAATTGCCAAACAGTAATAGACGAGTGCGTTTATCAGTAACGACGAACAAGTACAAGCGTCAATTATAGGTTTGTGCGTGCTTCGGTATTTTGACCAAAAATTTAAATGATAAGAGTCAGGTGGGAGAAAGTAGGGTTAAAATTGAGCTTGTTTTGAGAGAAGATCCAAAAAACAAATTCTTAAACTTATGTCCATGAAACTTTAGATGCATTTTACACACATAGGATTCCTATAGATTAAAAATAAAACAGAACCATTTAGTTTTGGCCTATTGTTTACTCTTAGTGATACATGCAAAATATCATCTTTTGATACCTTCATATTATCCCATTGTAGTGTAAAATGGTGTTATCAAAAAAATTAGTGTATTATTTTGAAATAAAAATACAATGAAATAAATATATCTTGATTATTTTTAAAAATCAAAAATATTTTTCTTTCACATTATTTAATTAAGTGATGTAAACCGTTATAAGCAGTTGACTATTCATTGAATGGAAAAACTCTATGAAATAAATTTCAAAAACAATATACACTCATTTATTACTTTCGGAAAGTCGCCTAATAGTGTCACCAAATTTGGCAGAATTCGGCAATAATTTCATGTTGAGCCAATGGACTGATCGCAAAGCAGGAAAAAGAACAATCAATCAAAGCTTCCAAAGACTAAACTATTTGAAATGAAAATTAACTGAATAAGCGCCACTTTTAGCAAGATTGCAACGAATCGAGAACATAAAAAGCATAAAACTAAAGATTTTTTTAAATGTATAACAGCAGCATATATCACACTTGTTAAAACCCAATAACACTTCTCAAAACGCGATATGAAATGAGCATAACAAATAATTTGTTAACATTTAAATTGATTCTATTTCCTAAAAATAGAAGAAAAATATCTTCTATAATCTAAATGTTTGTTTTCAAATAAGACTTAACTAAACATCTTGTTAAAATAGAGAAAATGTGTGTTTTCCAATGTACCTCTTTACCTCATGGGCTTATTTTCTTACGAGCAAACTGTATTAAAAAACCTTTTTTTGATTATTACCTTAAATGTTAAAAAAAAGACAATCGAAAAGTTTGAGTACGTTTTCTAATAATGAAAGAAAAATATTTGCTACAAATTCAACAAATGTCTCCCGAGATGAAATAACTAAGTTTCTTGTTAAAAAGGAAAATGTGTTCATCAATGTACCTCTTTACCCCATGGGATGGCTCATTTCCCCCACTTGATCCTACAAAATGTCAATTAATCTAGGGATTTCAAAAAAAAAAAAAAAGAAAAGAAAAAGAACGACTCTACACTTAAATTGGCCTAATTACATGTGAATTGTATTTTCTTTTTAACAAAATGTCTATTAATACTATTTTTGATTATTTCCTTAAATAATGGAAAAATAAGACAACTGAAAAGCTTGAGTTTGGTTTCAAAAAGCGTATGAAACGTTTAGCACTTAATTTACTCTTTCATAAAAAAATGCTAATAAATATAAATTAATGTAGGAAGACTGGAAACGAACTCTGTGCTGTAATTTGCCGAAAAACATGTGAATCTTATTTTCTTATAAGCAAGTTCTCTGTATAAGTACTTTTTTTATTATTTCCTTAGAAAAATATAAATAAAATAAAAAAATAAAAAACAGGAAAGCTTGAGTTTGGTTTCAAAACGCGGATGAAACGTTCAACACCTAATTTCAATTTACTCTTTCGCAATAGCTAATCTTCATTGATAATGAAGTTCCGTTTCCCAATATAAAGAAAGAAAAATATTTGCTATAAATTCAATGTATGTCCAGAAAAAAGAATTAACTAAATACTATCTTATTAAAAAGGAAAATGTGTGTTTTTCAGTGTACCTTTTAACCCCATGGACTGGCTCACTCTCCCCCACTTGACCCTACAAAATATCGATTGATTTAGGGATTCCAAAAAGGAAAAGAAAAGAGCTCTATACCTTAATTTACCTAATTACATGTGAATATTATTTTCATACGCAAATTATGTGTAAAAAAATACTTCTTTGATTATTACCTTAAGTATTCAAAAATGAAAAGACAAAAGGAAAACTTGAGTTTGGCTTCAAAACGCGTATGAAACGTTCAACACCTAACTTCAATTTACTCCTTCATGACAAGTTAATCTTCATTGACGATGAAGTTCCCTCAACAAGAATTAAACATTTTACCTCCGTAAGAGCAGATGCTACCTAGGGTGCGACTCATAATTTTATTCACAGGTGCCACCACAGCAGGTTTCATGTTTGATGAAGCTTTTCCTGGTAGAAACATAATTGAGATAATGATTCTAACAAGTGCTGGAAGTGACTTGTCTGGCTTATTATTCATGGCGCATAGGAATTCTTCATTTGTACGTTTTTTTTTTTTTTTTTTATCTTTTGGGATGGACGGTGCAAGTGTTGCAATCATTTCCAAGGTATATTTCATAAAAGAATCGGCTGGTAGGACCCTAAAAAGAGGCTACTGGTTTCATTAACTCGTCAGAGCTTTCCTCTTGGTGTGTTTCAAAGGCGCATGCCTTGGGAGTTGATTTTTATCGAAAAAAAAAACCGGTTGTTGCACTTTGGGGGGGGGGGGTCATATTACAGTCTAAAGATTATATTAAGTTTCAATTTCTACCTTTGTCTTAAAAGTTAATGGAAAGCTTTTGAATCCTTTTAAATCTTCTAAAAGTTTTTAATCATGCATTTATTTTTATCTTATGGGGAAAAGAATTAGCTGTAAGTAAGCCTACTGGTTGCATTGAATCATCACAATTTCTCTCTGTATGGTTCAATGACACAAGCTTAGAGAATTTATTTTGCACACAAAATGGTTGTTCTAACTGGTATTTTATTCCTTAAATATCATTTTAACTTTCTGTTTTGACTTCCTTAGTTTTAAGCAGTTAAATGAAAGTTCTTAAAACTATGACTATTTTAAATTTTTCAATGTTTGACAGTTTTTAATTATTTGTCCAGGCTGCTTTTGTTTGTTACGAAATTATGTGTTATATAAAAAATCTGTAAATGCTGTATTTTGTACGAAACTCTTCAACATTTAATTTCAACTCCACTTAATAAGAACGTCGCCTCATCAAGTGTTTAAAAACATCTGTATTTTGTCTTCACATTTTGCTGTAAAAATAAGTGTTGTTGTTTTTTTTTTTTACAAAGGTAGATTGATATTAAAAGTTTGTATTTCGATCTATTTCATGCAAAGCATAAAAGTGTTCAAACCACAAAAAGCTCTATCTAGAACCAAACATTCGTTCTTCCCGCGCTTCAACAACAATTTTCCGGCAGCAGATACATATTTTTAATGTTAAATTACTTTTTATATTTTACATCTATTTTTCCATAGTTGAGGAAAAAAGCTTTTTTTGCATTCACGGAACTATAAAGTTTATATTGACTGCCAAATTTTCATGATTTCACATAATTTTAGCACTATATGAGGCAGTGAGCAGCAAAAGGATATAAATGCAAAAACTAAAATTTTGGAGATACTAGTTCAAGTAGTAATAAAATCTCTTCTGTTTTGGACAGAAGATAGTACTAAAGTGTTTGCCATACAGCAGCGTGGTTTTAAAAATGTTTTCAATGAAAGCATATCCAGCATCTGAACTTTAAACTCGTTTAACTTAAAAAATTGAAAACGTCTTCTTAATCCCTGTTTCTCACTACCTCATATGACAACCCTTTGTGGAAAAACCTTACATGATAGGAAAATTATAAATACGAACTTTCATTTTGGATTCAGCACTGAAAGAGCCTTAAACATTAGCATTAAAAATTAAAATAATTTTCAAAAAACATTTTTTGTTAACCAGTGAAACTAGTAGGGGAATAGTATAGGGGCAAAGTGAAATAGCGGGACAAAGCGAAACGGTGAAATCTTTACTCCGCTTTTAGAGTCACTTACCCAGTAAAATTTTAACTACTTAGTAACATAAGTAGTCTATTCCAGTCAAGAAAAAATTACCTCTGAAAATCAAAACATATGATAATACACAAGCAATTTTCAAAAATTACTATTTAAAAAATACTACTCAAATTGTAATATTTTGTAGTAAGTCAAAAATGATTTTGATGTCATCAAATGATAAAATTCTTGTTATTAACATTTTAAATATTAATTGAGACCTTCTAATATTCGTTGCAGTATTTCTTTCATTAATATTTAGCTCATTTGTATTTTTAATATTTTTATATTATATATGGTGAAAATAAGTGATATAGAAAATAATATAAATTGGATGAGGCAGAGTGAAATAGTTCATTTCGTTTATTCATTCAATCATTCACCTAATCACTTACGTATTCATTTATTAACTAATTTATTTACATTCCTTCATTTAAAAACTCGCTTATATTAATTCATTCTTTCACTTATTTTCTTATTCATTCACATTTCATTCGCTCATTTGAGTTCCGTTATGTCCTTAAGTATTAATTAATAAATTTATTAATTAATTAGTTTATAGTTTCATTATCTTTTCACTTATTGATTTTCCTTTTATTTACTCATTATTTTATTCAAAATATTTTTCCCAATCGAATGAAAATATTTCATTCGAAAAATATTTCATTTTTCGCATTGCCCTATAAAAAAAAAAGTGAAATTTTTCCTTTTTTTTTTTCTTTTTGAAGGTGCAATTTTACTGCTAAAAAATAAAATTATGTTTTAATGCAAGTTTTATAATAAAACACAATGTTCGTTATTTATGTATTGTAATTTTCAAAACAAATTTCCAATTAGTTCATTTTGAAAAAGCTCAGTCACCTTAACTATTTCACTTTGCCTCACATTCCTCTAAATTTATTTGACCGTTAGTCTAACAAAATGCTTTAAAAATGCAAGGCAGTTTAAAATTTGAAAAATAAAGAAAATCGTTTATATAAATCACTAAATTGAAGACTTTTATTGTCTGAAGGTTAACTCTTTGTATCTCTAAAGGCTTCAAATGCAAAGGTGGGTCATTTAAAGTATAATGTAATTATCACCAACTCCAACGAGTATCAGTAATAGTTGCAATAACTCTTTCGTAACGTGTATTTATGTAAAATAAATGCAGCATTCCGCATTAAGAGAAAGCGAAGTCTGCCCCTTTGGTACGGAATTGAATGGAAAAAAACCAGTTTGTAGTCTTTTTGCTTTTTTTTTTTTTTTTTTTTTTTTGCAATTCTTCTAGTTTAGTTTAGTCTACCTACATCTTAAATGTCGCCATAAAATAGAAGATTTGCGATTCAACCCAACTATAATTAAGCTCAACAGGAACTAGTTTAAGGGCAATGATTGTTACAGCTGTAATGTTGGTGGTATTAAATAATATACATTGTATCAGTTCTCGTTTTTGCTCGTAACTACACTGCCATGCATAAGTTCGCTAAACTGAGCGATGGAGCGGCTTTCTTTTAAAAACAGGTTATTTATCTTACCAGTAAGAAAAATTATATGCTAAATATATGCTAATTGTGCGATGCATAAATGCATGAGTTCATAATTTCATAGCACAAAGTTAACGTGATATTCATGCAATTTTTCAATTATTTTTAGTTTATTACGACATTAATTAATAATAAATATTTCTCCATAATTTTATCATGTAACTTTTACTGCAATAATTTTTTAATGTAACAATAAAAAAGTAGTTATTAAATTTTTTGTTAATAGTAAATCTCAGTGACATTTAACTTTAAAATTTTAGTTAATCAATTTCTTTAACAAGCTTCATAAGTAAAAAGAAAATAATACAAACATTGTCAGAATTCAAATAAATTTAACTTAGTGCATTGTATCTCATAATATGTAAGCATAGATAAACAAACATGCACATGAGGACAAACACATACAGTGGTGAACAAAAAAAAAAAAATGCATCAGTTGTGTAAATGTACAATTGCGCAAATAATATCCTTTGTATGTGTGTTTCACGCAATGATGGTATTGCTAAGATAAAATAAAGTTGTACGATTAATCTCAATCACATTTTGCATGATTAATCAACTATTTACATTAATTGTTTTTGAAAAATGAAGAGAGGTGAAAAATGTTTTATTTAAGAAAGCATGGGACAACCAATAGATGTACAAATTCTACTGAAAATAGGATTCTACATTACTTCTGTCATACTGAACCATACCCATAAAGAACACATCTATATTTAGTAGATCCTCCCAGAACTGCGGGGAGTGCTTTGCAGTGGTCCCGTTCAGATGATATCAGTACATTCTTCCGAATGCACTAGTGACTAATTTCGAAGAACTGTACCTCAATAATGCTTTCTGCAGTCTTAGCAGCAATTTTGTACCCATTATATGCCAACAATTTTAAACCAGAACTATCTCCAGTCCAATCCAGAACTTTAATGCCACATGCTTCCATGTAGAACTGCTCAGGATGGAAGGAAATTGGAGAACAATTACTTCTCAAGCGTCTGCTAAGTTTTGATGATAAAAACTCGTAAATTGGACAACAAAATCATTAGTTAATAAACTGCACTGTAAGTACCGATTTCGCTATGCGACAGAGTGCATAGTCCTGTAAAAAAAAAAAAAATTCCAGCACCTAACAAATGATCCAGTAAAGGGGATCCTTGAAAGTTACAACTGGAACAATGAATGCATCCGTTTATAGCAAGATCTTGAGAGAAAAGTGTGGAGCCAATTATACAGAGATCGTTTAAAAGGTACAGGAAGTTGCATTTTTCGATAGAATAACTGCTGAAAGATATCCCCCTGAATGCTCCCTGTCATACCTCGATATCGGTACATGCGATCCAACTTGTTCATGAAAGATTTTAAAACTGCTGACATACAATGGGTACAAAACTGCTGCTAAATTGTCTGGATACTAAGGGATAAAATTACAGGAAAGCAATATTAGACTCTAGTTTCATAAAATACGAGTATGTAGGTGTATATCCGAACGTATCTTCTAAGAAGGACTATTGCAAAAGATCTTCTCACGGCTCTGTGTTACATCATAAGTACCAAAATTTCTCCTGTTTTCGTTTTTTGAAAATAATTAGCGTAAATAGTTTATTAATCCGGTCAAAATATGATTGAGATTAATCCTACAACTGTAGTTTAGCGAAACAATAACATCAATGCGTGAAACACACATACAGCTAAATATCGAAGTGGTCCTCATGGGTATGTACACGTCTAAGTGCATGCAATATGAGTGCAGTTATGTTCAATTCACATCAACTACAGAATTTGTGCATCTACAGGTATTGCTTTGTCCCATGTTTTCTTCAACATCGCGTTTTTCCATCTCTTTCATTTCTTGAAATAATCAATATTAATTTATAAATGCTAACGAAATGGGGTTGAGATTAATCACACAACTGTATTTTATCGACACTATACCATTATTGCATATTGCAGAACATGCACACGAAAAACATTACTTGCGATATTTTCAACATCTTTTGCAAGTGATGCAGTTTTTTTATCCGCTACTACACACACACACACACACACACATATATATATATATATATATATATATTGTTACAAATTCTGTAAATAGTAATTATTGTAGTAACGTAACCTGTAAATAGTTTCCCGTAATGAATATACAACCCCTTTTCATTCGGCTGAAGTATACGACCCCCTATTTCCTTTTCTTTTCATTGATAAAATTTGATAACGGTCTACGCATTTCGAGAAGCAGTAAGAATGTTGTGGAAACTTCTTCGATGTTTATAAAAGCGTCCTGCGTGATAAAAAGTGGAGTTTCGATTGAGATTTCGAACTGAGAGCGTATTTGCTCTGTTTATAGCGAGGCATTTCGCTGTGTTGTTTTCGTATTTGGAAGTAAATACGTGTGTAACCGTTAAGTTTACGGTGTTGAGTGATATTTGCTTAACTGCTGATGATTAATTTAGCAGTTGTTAACGATTTCTCCTGTACATAGTGTAAATAAAGCTCCTGTGTTTTTATCAAGAACTGTGTCTTCATTTCAAGAAAGTGGAAGTCGCACCGAATCCGTTACAATTTGGCGCCCAACGTGGGGCTTCTTCTGGACTTTCTTGGAGTAAGTGTGACTTTGGACATTTTTTTCATAAAGACTGTTTGAATTTATAGGCTTTGTTTTTATGGTGATTACTCGCGCAACGGATGATCAAGTAAAACAACTTCTGGAAGCAATTAATGCCGTGAAAAGTGACTTGACTGCAAGTTTTACAGCTAATCAAGAACAATTAAAAAATGATATGGCGGCTAATCAAAACCAATTGAAAAGTGATTTAACGGTGCTGAAAAATGACCTAGTTTCTAACCAAGAGGAAATTAAAAACGATCTTACTTCGGTAAAGACTGTGATGGAAAATAAATTTAATGAGATAGAGCATCGAGTTGATGCTATTGAAGGAAAGTTTGAGGCAGTTGAAGGCCGATTCATCGCAGTGGAAAATAAAATCGAAGAGAAATTTGAAGAAAAATTAAGTACCGTTGAAGGCCGATGCAATGCTGTAGAAAATAAACTGGAAGAAAAAGATAGAAAATTTCATCAACTTAAAGAAGACATCTTTAAAGACCTGGAAAGGAGATTGGCGACCGCGGAAAGCAGCTCTGTACAGTTTGGCGCTCCCACATCGGTTTGCTCGACCGTCCATTAAACTTGCCACATTTGATGGGAAAACTTCGTGGCAGGTTTACAAAACTCAGTTCATGATAGTGGCGGAAGCGAACGGATGGGACTCTGCTACCAAGGCCTGCCATCTTGCAGCATCCCTGAGAGGTGACGCAGCGGACATTCTTCAGACCCTTCCGGACGGCCAGCGCCTGGATTTCGCCGCCCTCACATCTGCGTTGGAGCTTCGCTTCGGTGAGAATTGCCAGAAAGATTTCAGCCGACTCCAGTTGAAGTCCCGTTTCCAGAAAACCGGGGAAACCCTGCAAGAGCTTGCGGCGGACATCGAGAGACTGTCTCATCTTGCTTTTTGCGACTGCCCTGCGGATGTTCGAGACAACCTGGCACTCAACTGCTACATCGACGGGGTTCGAGATCCGAAAATCCAGAAAGCTCTACGGATGGCGGATGTCAAAGACCTGAATTCTGCTGTTGTGTATGCAATGAGATACGAGGCCGCCCAAGAAGCAACCCGTGTGGATCGCCATCTAATCCGGACTCAGGAAGCTGATGAGTCTGATTCCAGGTCGTCCCACCTCGCTGAACTCGAGAGACAACTCGGTGACTTGGCAAGACATCTGAGCAGCATAACAGCCCAAAAGAAACAAGAGCAGAAGTGCTGGAAATGCGGTAGTGAAGGACACCTGCGAAGGAGTTGTCCGGCTCGCCAAGCTACGCGAGGGAAGGAAGTCACCACCACCAGAGCTCTGCAGATTTCCTCTTCTAGTAGTGGCAGTGATGGACTTTTCATTTACGCACATGTAAATGGGAACCCCTGCAGACTGACTGTCGACACTGGAGCCAATATGACAATCATTAGGACATATGTGGCTCGTGAATTTGGATTGAAACTGCTGTGGACATCGCCACGCGTAAGTCTCCAGACTGTGACAGGTGACAAAATCGAGATTGACGGTAAAGTGGACTTGGAAATAGTGTTTGGGAATGCCACCTACCATCATACGGCATTCGTCGCTAATATCACGGACCCCTTCATTCTCGGATTGGACTTTTTGAAGAAATATGACTTCACTCTCGACTTCAAGACTAATGAGCTGCACTCGATGAGAGAAGACATAGCCGTTTTCCCTGCAGAAAGTGATGTAAAATCCGCTCATCAAATAATAGCCCAAACAGATTTATCGATTCCCTCAAGGTCAGAATCATTAATACCTGGCTCCCTTGAAGAAAGCCATAGTTTTCGATTTGGACTCATTGAATACCCTAACCTAAGCAATAACCTAAAAGGAGTGCTGGTAGTATCTACGCTTGTGGACCTTTCTAAGGATGTAATTCCTGTGAGAGTCGCCAACGTGAGTGAAAGGCCAAGGAATATCCGGAAAGGTGAAGTGTTAGCAACTTGTACTCCAGTAAACTGCATCATTAGAAGAATCAATTCCCCCGAGACTGTGTCTTCTGAGTCCTTGACATCGAAGTTAATTGGGAGTGCACCATTAACGAAAGATCAAAGAACTGCTGCGGAACAATTGGTGGACGACTTCAAGCATCTGTTTTCATCTACATCGGAGGATGTGGGCCGGACGAATTTAACGCAGCATAGGATCTACACTGGAGAACACCCCCCTATTAAACAGCATCCAAGACGACTACCGTTCGCCAAGAAGGAAGAGGTTGAGACCCTCCTGAAAGAGATGAATGAGAATGATGTAATCGAACCCTCATCCAGTCCTTGGGCCTCTCCCATCGTCTTGGTCCGAAAGAAAGATGGCTCCACCAGATTTTGTGTCGATTACCGACGACTGAATGAAATCACCAAGAAAGACAGTTACCCTCTTCCACGGATAGACGACACCTTGGACACTCTTTCCGGACACAAGTGGTTTTCGACCCTGGACTTGAAGAGCGGCTACTGGCAGGTTGAGATACACCCTGATGACCGAGAGAAGACAGCGTTTACAACTGGACAAGGCTTATGGCAGTTTAAAGTGATGCCCTTCGGCCTCTGCAATGCACCAGCTACGTTCGAGCGTCTTATGGAGACAGTGTTAAGAGGACTTTCCTACGAAACCTGTCTGGTCTACTTAGACGATATCATCATCGTGGGACGCAGTTTCGAAGAACATCTGGCAAATCTTAGGAAGGTGCTGCAGAAGCTTAAGGAAGCCAATCTGAAGTTAAGCCCGTCTAAATGTAATTTGTTCCGCCGGGAAGTGAACTACCTTGGTCACATCATCTCTTCTGAAGGTGTACAAACCGATCCAGAAAAGGTATCTGCGGTCAAGAGTTGGAGTCGTCCCGAAAACATCCATCAGCTGCGAAGTTTCCTGGGGCTCTGCACGTACTACAGGAAGTTTGTAAAGGGTTTTTCCAACATTGCACGACCTTTGCATAAGCTGACGGAGAGCAAGCAAAAGTTTGAATGGTCCAAAGAATGCGAAGATGCATTTCTACGACTGAAGGAGGCTTTAACATCAACGCCTATCCTCGCCTATCCTCAGCCTGAAAAATCCTTCATCCTGGACACTGATGCGAGCAACGAGGGCGTCATAGCTGTTTTATCCCAAGAAATTGACGGAAATGAACACGTCATCGCTTACTGGAGCAAATGCTTATCGAAGTCGGAGCGAAATTACTGCGTCACCAGAAAGGAGTTACTGGCCATAGTGAAAGCTGTAGAACACTTCCATCATTACCTCTACGGCCGAAAATTTCTGCTTCGGACAGTTAATGCCTCGTTAACTTGGCTTTTGAACTTCAAGAATCCAGAAGGCCAGATAGCCAGGTGGATACAGCGGCTCCAGGAATATGACATGGAGATCAAGCACCGAAAAGGGTTGTCTCCCGGTAATGCAGACGCTTTATCAAGGAGACCCTGTCCTGAGAACTGCAACTATTGTTCCCGAATCGAGAAACAGTATGGAACGACTAGCCCTACTGCCTATCAGGTGACAATGACTCCAAGATCATCAGAACCTGATCCATGGAGTGATGACCAAGTTCGAAAAGATCAACTTGAAGACCCCGACATAAAACCAATTTTGGAGTTCATGGAAAGTGACAGTCGACGCCCTAGCTGGCAGGACGTTTCCATCTTCAGTCCTGCAACAAAAAGATACTGGGCTTTATGGAACTCACTCCATTTACGGAACGGCGTACTGTACCGAAAATGGGAATCTGATGACGGCAAAACATCTAGGTGGCAGTTACTACTTCCCCGATCAAGGATTTCAGATGTTCTGAAAGAAATACATAGTAGTGCAACTGGAGGACATTTTGGTGTCTTGAAAACCCTCAATAAAGTTCGGGAGCGCTTCTTCTGGAGCAAGGCGAAGGATGACGTGGAGAAGTGGTGCCATTCTTGTGACGCCTGTGCTGCTCGTAAAGGACCGAAGAAAAAAAGCAGAGGGAAGCTACATCTGTACAACGTTGGAGCTCCTTTCGAACGAATTGGGATCGACATCCTGGGTCCTCTACCAAGAACTGCTGATGGGAACAAATACATTCTTGTTTCCATCGACTATTTCACCAAATGGCCCGAAGCGTATCCCATTCCAGATCAAGAAGCTACCACAGTAGCAGAGACTCTAGTCCAACATTGGATCTCGAGATATGGAACACCTTTGCAGATTCATTCCGATCAAGGGAGGAATTTCATCTCTGCTGTGTTTAAGGGCCTCTGTCAAATTTTCGGAATTGAGAAAACTAGGACAACACCACTACACCCACAATCGGACGGCATGGTGGAGAGATTTAACCGCACAATCCTGAATAATCTCTCGCTTATGGTATCCAGAAATCAACAGGATTGGGACAAGAAGCTACCTTTGTTCCTGCTGGCCTACCGCAGTGCTGTCCACGAGACTACCGGATTTGCCCCATCTCAGATGCTCTTCGGACGAGAGCTTCGGCTACCTTGTGATCTCGTCTTCGGTCGTCCTCCGGATGCGCCTGCATCGCCTGAGGAGTACATCCAGGATCTCCAGGCCCGGTTGGAAGACGTTCATAACTTCGCACGAGAGCGAATCAACATCGCAGCGGAGAAGATGAAGGCCCGATACGACACAAGGTCTACTGGATATGAATTCAACGAAGGCGACAAGGTTTGGTTATGGAATCCCATCCGACGGAAAGGTCTGTCACCCAAATTGCAGTCGCATTGGGATGGAGCCTACAAAGTCCTTAACCGACTAAATGACGTCATAGTGAGGATCCAAAAATCACCTAATGCAAAACCTAGGGTTGTACATTATGATCGGTTAGCCCCATACTATGGCCATAGTTCATGAGTATTACGTAAACAACCATGGTTGATAACATAAAAGTTGTAGATTTTTTTTTTTTTTGCTTTTAATGTTTAGTAATATTTCTTGTTATTATTGTGTTTCCTCTGCATTATTGGTTGTTATTTAATGTGTGTATTCGTGAACTTGTGATTGAAGTTTGCACCCTATCTGGGGATTGTACTGCCCGGGACGTGCAGTCCTTAGGAAGGGGGCAATGTTACAAATTCGGTAAATAGTAATTATTGCAGTAACGTAACCTGTAAATAGTTTCCCGTAATGAATATACAACCCCTTTTCATTCGGCTGAAGTATACAACCCCCTATTTCCTTTTCTTTTCATTGATAAAATTTGATAACGGTCTACGCATTTCGAGAAGCAATAAGAATGTTGTGGAAACTTCTTCGATGTTTATAAAAGCGTCCTGCGTGATAAAAAGTGGAGTTTCGATTGCGATTTCGAACTGAGAGCGTATTTGCTCTGTTTATAGCGAGGCATTTCGCTGTGTTGTTTTCGTATTTGGAAGTAAATACGTGTGTAACCGTTAAGTTTACGGTGTTGAGTGATATTTGCTTAACTGCTGATGATTAATTTAGCAGTTGTTAACGATTTTTCCTGTACATAGTGTAAATAAAGCTCCTGTGTTTTTATCAAGAACTGTGTCTTCATTTCAAGAAAGTGGAAGTCGCACCGAATCCGTTACAATATATATATATATATATATACATACGCGCACTCATACCCAATAATTGTTACTACAAGAATAAGAATATATGTTCAAAAACAAAGAAAAAAAAAGGAGCATTTTCTCAAATGCATGTATTGGGATAATACCCAAAGACTGTTTTTACGACTACCGTTTGGTTATTGGGTTACATTTTTCTGTTGAAATGTGAATATACATTAAAATTTATAGTTTACCAAAAAATCAATTAGTGGAATTATTAAAATTTATAAATTTTCATTTGAATGACAAAAATAGCCAGTATTGATTAACAGCAAAATTTAATTATCTTACAACGCAGGTACGCTTACAATATATATATATATATATATAGTGCTGGCTAAATTATTAGACTAAAGATTTTTTTTTGTTTTGTACACTATTTGTACTAAAATACTATTTATTTTACTGTTAAAGTACAGTACATACTATAAACTGATTATCACGTTATTTTAGCATAATTTAATGTTTGCAGGTGGCAGCACTGTCTACTTTGTTTATGTTCTTTGTTTATCTACCTACCAGGAACATAACCTCAATCAGCTTAAACAGTTCACTAGTACTTTTTATTAGTGTGTTCTGTTATATTTAAAGTTAGTTTTAGGTAATTAGTGAGTATGTGTATGTGAGTATATATAATAATGAGTATAAACAATTTTTTACCTCCTTTTTTAAAAAGTGTTAAGAAATGGTGTAAACCTTGTGAAAAGTATGCCAAAAAGACTTAAAATGCTCATCAAGAACAAGGGAATGCATACTAAATATTAGATAATTGTTTCACTGTTCGTTAATGTGTCTATAGTTATGAAATCAATAAAGAATTTGCTTTTAAAACAGTCTTAGTCTAATAATTTCGCCAGCACTGTATTCAAAACTGTTCACGGTCGTTGCTCTTCATAATTGTATATGCATAAACAGTCACCGCAATATATTCTTAGGACGTAATGGTTATTCTCTGGCGAAAGGTGAAACAGCGTGATAATTAGATTATTAGTGCAATTACAAATCCATCATTATGTCATTAGGCGGTTATTATATCATTTTGTAGACTCTTCATGTCACAATTTGTTCTCCCGGAAGATATTTGGAAAGTCATACAAAAAAAAAGTATCTATTACCTTATTACCACCTACAATAATAGTTTTCATCTCAGTCACTAATTAAGGAGTTCATTATTGCTTCGTTTATGCAGATTTTAGTAGGAATTAAAAGGTTTTGCTTTTACATTATGTACCTGAAAAAAAAAATTGG
This sequence comes from Uloborus diversus, assembly GCF_026930045.1. NCBI lineage: Eukaryota > Metazoa > Arthropoda > Arachnida > Araneae > Uloboridae > Uloborus > Uloborus diversus. The sequence goes on from NC_072740.1 coordinate 73,801,211, forward strand.
TGCGTAGTACTTCATAGTTTTTGATTTATCATAACCATTACAACTTGCTTTACATGGACGATGAAAATGCAATATATCTATTCTGTTGCTCGGTCTCTGAATTTTTTTTTAACTAAAGCTATGTTCACTTATGTTTTTCAAATTTTAAAAAATATAAGTAAGAGTAAAAAAGTCATATATAGTATAAAATAATAACAGAAAGTGGGGGAATGTGGGGTCAAGTGGAATATTAGGGCAAAGTGAAAAGGTAAATACTTTATGATAGTTATATATAGAAAGTATTTCATTACATTTTTTTTTTCTTTGCCCCACACAAAAAAAGCAAAAATTGTCCTTTTTTTTTTTTTTTTAATTTGCGAACTTCCTGCCAAAAATGAAAAACAACATTTCGATGCAAGTTTTATTATAAAATACATTATTTCTTTCTGTACTGCAATTTTCAAAACAATACTCCAACTTGATTCTACTATTTCGAAAAAGTAAGTTGTCCCACACACCCCGACTTTATCCTTAACTTTTGCAGTAACTAAAATATTTTTATTGAATCTCAGGTGTAATTTTTTTATTTTATTTCAAATGAACTAAGTTTCCATGGTTTGGGGGGGGGGGTCATATTGTTGCCTCAGAGCAACAGTAAGATATCTTAGTGTTATTTCTGGTATTAGATATCTTACTGTTGCTCTGAGGCGACGATATGTACGTTAGGGTGGTTCAAAATACATGTTAAAAAAAAAAAAAACAAGTTTCTCCTAGATACTGTTACACCCCTCAATATTTTTAAACCCGTGGATAGCAATCTACTGGAAGAGTTTTAGCTTCCTATTTCAACTGAAAGAGGGTGCTCAACCCCCTCCCACAAACTTCAATAGTATGGGGAGGGGGGATAAAAAAAATACATTGAACTGAAAAAGCAATGCTACATATTATAATATACTCAAGTAATATGCATATACATTGCAATAAAATAATTATTTACAAAAAAAAAAACATCTGGGGAAATTAAATGTTTCTGAATTTGTGACATTTTCTTTGTTACGGCTAATGTTAAATTGAGGGGTCATTGAGCACCCTCTTAAAGTTTGAGTAAGAAGCTAAAACTTTTACAGCATAATACTATTAGTAAGTCTACAAAAAATAGGGGGTGTCCTGGACTCTAACTGAAAAAAAGTTTTTGAACCACCCTACTGTACACCAGGCCGGAACAATTTTTTTACCCATGGCGTGAACAGATTATAATCGAAAGGGGTGCATCTGTAGGGAAATGAAAACACCAGGCTTAAGAGTAAGAGCACAGGAAATGATATTTGCACAGGAGTCGTTGCGGCAAGTCGGAAGGAGTGCACCATGCTTCCCATTGTGACTTGGTAGATGACTACTACGGATTATGAAGGATTTTGAATTTTTGACGGAAATAAGAAAACCAACCGTTTTCAGGGGGAGGGATGAGGGTTACAAAAGAAAAGAGAGTGAAAGAAGTACATGATGCTACGCGTGCACTTGAAGGAAAATTTTGATAAAGATTGTTGGAAGAAGCAAAAATAAACTTTTGAATTTTATCTTAATGAAACTGACTGAAATGAACAATTTAAGTCATATAAAATGAATAGTACTAACTCATAAACTCAAAACAGTTATTCATTTCAAAATTATATGAGAGAGCAATATAATCAACGTCGTTAATACTATTTTTCTCAAGATAAGTTATTCTTAGTGTCATCTGAATTAATGGTTCCAATCAAATATATATTTATGATGAGAACGCAATTTTTTTATCCCCGATTCAGAACCAGGTACATGTTAAAAAGATCAATATATCTGTAGTAAGTGCAAACTAACCTCAAAATTTTCCAATTCAATCATCGGAAAAACTTCGTTATGTTCTGCATCAACGCCATGCATACACAGGGTTGAAATAATTTTTTAAAAAATATAATTGCTATTATTTTCCTGAATGATGGTGTATAAATGAAAGAAAGGCAAGAGGTGCCATGATTACATGGAGAACATTTATTACATATCGGATACGCAGAGGTAATACGTTAAAACAAACCATTCATTTTAAAGGGTTTTTTTCAACTGTTCCATCCAACAATGTCGAGTTGAACCCGAATAACCCGAATTGAGATCGGACCCCGTTTGGATGATCAAAAATTCGGATAATTTGGTTTTTTCCGGAAAAAGGATCTATTTTAACCAATTACTGATGTATGTTGAAAATAAGAGAAAAAAAACTATTTTATATAAAAGAAAAAGATTTTATACCACCTAGTGATGGTCGTCAGCCAATAATAGAATTGCACTATGAGGGGATGACACATCATCCCAATAATGTTTGCTCTTTACCTAATATACTAGCTTTGAGAAGACAGAATCACTATTTTGCGAATCGCATTACGTCTTCGTCTTACTTTTTTTCTGAAATTCTGAGAGTGATTTCGATAATAAGCAATTCGGATAGTCGGAACTCGGATAGTTAGATTTCTACTGTACTTTTTAAAACGAGAAATAAAGATAAGATACTTATGTCGGTCGGAAGAGAAAATTTTTGATGAGTACGCTCGAGACTTTAAAGTCTTTTTTTTTTTTTTCGGAAGAAGCTAGGCTTGTGAAAAAGATAAAATATTGTTACTTATGCGCGATTTCACTGTAAAAGAAGTAGCATTGTTATCCAAAACAACATGAAATGACTGTAACTATGTTCAATTCTTGTTTCATTACAGAATGTATCTTGTGAAATACTTCCGTATCTCGTAAGACTTATAATTAATTTTGTTTGTCTCATCAGATACGTCCGTTACCAAGCCAAAAAGGTATTTTTTACAATGTGTTTCCGTTTAACCTGCAAGACATCGCAACTGTTTGTCCTAGAGGCATACTTCTAATTGCAAAAATGTTCGGAGTTAGATGCAGAGTTAAGATATTAAAAGTTTGAAGCGAAAAAATATGAATAAAAAATACAAAATTTAAAATTTGATACTGGCCCTTAATCCCCTAACACATATTTGGGAAAACAATCGCTACTGAAAAAAATTACTAATACAAAAAATTGGATATTTGTGTGACAAAAACTCGAGGAGATATTCGAATTCAAAATTTTAAAGGACCATGCAGAAGATGATATTGAAACTTATCGCCCATTCAGAAGAATGATGGGTTGTCGCAGTAAAAAAAAAAAAGTATTTATATTTTTCATTCCTATTCAAAAATAAAGACAACTGTTATGCTATGATACGCAAAAACACACTACAAAAGCTCGTACGATTTGAAAAAAAAAATACTCTTTGACCACAGATATTTTTAAATCCTTGTTAGCCGCTATGTTTCCCCCAAAAAGCAATTATTGACGACGAGTTTAAAGTGGTGTAAGTCACAAAACGCTACGTTTTATATCTCGGTGAATATTGGTCGTTCTGTCAAACTTTTTGTGTTGGAATTATTTTTCATTGGGTATTATTTCCCTAAATATAAGTTAGGGGACGTAGGGCCCGTATAAAAAGTTAAATATTGTATTTTTCGACTCTTTCTGTTTTTTTTCTTTACATTAAACTTTCAATATCTGAACTAAGCATCTGGTTTTGAACATTTTTGAAATTGGAAGTATGCATCTAGGACTAACGATTGCGAAAATAAAAGGTCTCGCGAGTTACACGGAACACCCTGTAGATTGTTTCTTGAAATCTTCAAAATTTTACCACGTTATATAGAAGTAGAGACCGTGTTCTTCGTAAAGTTCATACAATGAAACAAGATTCTAACCAATTTGAGTCATTGTAGGCTATTTTGTGCAACAAATGACACAACTATTGAAATGGAGTAGCTCTTATGGACATCTATTAAAACAGATTAACACCATTTCGGGTGGGAAAATGTCACAGAATATAATACCGGATCCCTTTACACATGAAAAATTTCACTATGTGTAACCCAAATGCTATGGAATTGAGTAGCTCATTAATTTTTATGCATTAATTTATTTATTTAAATGAATCGATTAAAGCGTTAAAATTATTAGGCTATGGTTTTAGTATATAATATAAAAAATGGCAATTGCTGAAGTTAGCTTGAAAATATAATTGATGTAAGAAAATAATTTGTTCAAGTGAATCCCAAATAATAATTAAATTTTACTTCAAGAGGAAGCTATCACAAGGTCCTTAAAGTCATTAAATTTTGAGAAACATAAATATTTGCTCCTATAAATAAAATGCTGTGAAAACAGCTGTCTTTTAGAATAAACTCTTAGAAGAATTGAAAAAGTTAACTTATTAAATTCAGATGCTTCCTTTTTCATGGTTCTTGAATTATTTTCACTTAAAAGTTTTTACTTAATGTTTGAACAATCACGAATTGCTTATCGATTTCACTTGACCGTTGAATGAAGTCCGCGTCCTTTGATTTTTATTTTTCTATGATTATTATGCAGGCGTCAATGTGCCTCGGAATCTAATTATTTATAAACGACCTTTTTCCTATGCTTATGATGCAGGTGCCCATGTGCCTCGGAATTGAATTAGTATTTATAAACGACCTTCTCAACTTTACACAATCCTTTATACGCGAAAACAGTATCCAGCACACAACATCCAGCCCCTGGCATTCATTTGAGTTTTGACGTCTTGAATTCAAATTACGGTTGCGATAAAAGCCATGGGTAGAAATAATAAGCCCAACGAGTAGGGTCCTATCGCAATTCGTGATTGCGAAAAACATAATTTGAATTCAGGGTCTCAAAATTCAAACTTTTTTTTAAATTTTATCTCATTGAGAACCCTAAACTGAAAGTAACGATTTTTGTTATTCAACACACTATCATCAGCACCTAAAACACGCAAAAACTTCTTTGAAAATCCTTTTGAAGAACTTAAAGATTGAAGAGTCGTGGTATTTCGGAGCAAAAACCGGACTGTGAGAAACCATGAGGGATAAACTTGGGAAAAAGCAGACTAATTGGTTCACAGAGGGGAACGGCAACCAGTTAGGCAACCATCTGTTCCCCGAAAATTTTCACTTATTAAGTTGAATATCGTTTTCACTTATTAAAGAATTTCGCGTCCTTAACTAGGCGAAATATCCTATTTCAAAAGGAAGCGTATCTCTTTGGATTTCTTGCTCTTGGCCTTTTGAACTTGAGGTGAGGTACTCAGTAGCAGCTTATGGGAACTAGGGATAGAAAAGAAACTCAAATATTCTTATGATTAATCGGGTCAGTTTGTTACGGCAGGAGAGGGATTTGACTTTTTTTTTTTTTTTTTTTCACTCCACGTTTACTAGAAAATATATTTCCCTCTTAACTGATGTTTCTAAAATGATTAGAGCTGTAGTAATAGTCAAAGAGAAAATGTTTCTTGTTACTTTTTTTCTATTTTTATTGTTTTTATTTTTTGTATTACTTTTTAACTTGTTCTAGACGAGCTTCTTGTTTTTCTTATGATGGGAAGTTCTTCATAATTTTATCATTAAATATTCCTTTAACTCATGTGTTTTGCTTTTATTGCTTTAAGTTTTATATCAAAAGCATGAAAATTTTTGAACATCCATAAGATACAGTAAAGCGTAACTATCCAATGAAAAAATAATAGTGTGTCTTACAGTTAAAAATAAAACCTTTTTACACTATCAAAAAGTTTATCTCTTACATTATTTTATTTCAAATGATTCAGGGTATCCTTGAGAATTTGTAGCCTTGAAACAATGAAAAGTTTGAATTTGTGCGCTGATTTAAAATTTAAGTTCGTAATAGATCAGCATTTGACGCTAAAATGTCCTTTATTTTGTTCAAGGGATAATGTTATGTTTGGTTTCTAGAGATAAAAAGTTCTATTATTGCAAGTGTTCCGCTTTCTAAAATATTATTTGTGGTACATTACTTCAAGTTCAAAGAACAATTTTAAGCAGAGAAAATGTCAAATTCAATCTTTAAGGAGTATATCCACTCAAGATCACAACTTGAACTTTTCTTTTCATAACATATCCTTGCTCAGTTCAATCTTTTCTCTTATACAGAGAAAAAAAATAAATCAGGTATAATAAATGGGTTTGCCTAATTTGATGTAATGTATGCAGCGAATTTGTGGAATGAGACGATGAGTAAAATATGACAAAAATAAAAGGAAACGAAGAAAAAAAATAGGAAGCGTCTAAACAAAAATATTTTATTGCTTAAATCTTTAATTTTCGTCCTTCTCATCAATCATTTAAGGAAGTCCTTTTGAGTTTTAGACAACACCGACCAATCATAATCATTCACAACCCTTCAACGTTTACGCATTCATTTGAACAGAATACTGCGACAAAGATGCAAAGTGAGCAATTCTAGTTGCAACAATGTATATGTCTTGAAAACGTGTTGAAATAATGCCCTGTCGTTGTTTGAAACAAGCAAAAGAACCAGATATGGAAGGTTACCTGACCACTTGCTTTCTCTTTACGTCTTTAAGATACCCCCGTGACACTTCTTATTATACATTTTTTAAAGATGAATCTGTGGAGCCAACTTTTTACTTCAATAGTTGATTTCTTTGTGTTTGTTACGATGAATTCGGTTTTCTTGTTTTAAGATTAGAGAGAGATCCTCCGCAATCACGATAGCCCAAACCCTCTGGCGTGAGTTTTTTCGACTTTTTTTTTTTTTAAAGTTGTTATTGTACGATTATCGGTCCGAATTTGTGAGGGTATGCTGTATATTCAATATCATGACTTATGGTGTTGGTATGAGACAATTTGTAATGTCATATCAAATTGCGCCATTAAAAGCTCTAGCCTAAATTGCAGTATTTCATTTTTATTCAAATAATTAAAAATTTGGAAATGTCTGGAATCTCACATAACTTTCTTGGTGCAATTCCTAGATTTTTACGAAGAAAGTCTTCAATATGAACAACTTTAGACTTTTTACATCCTCATATATATAATAGCCAAAATCACTGATCGAGTAACACTCTGACGTCAACAACAATGAAACTCGTGCCATAGCTTGCGTGATGATATTATTTCATTGTTGAAGCACCAAAAATTCATTAAGTTATCTATGATTTGATAATATTTTTGGCAATGTTTGACATTCAAGGAAATGCTTTCTTTTAAGAAGGCTGAACTGGATCCGGTAACTTAACTGTTTTAGAGGTAAGAATAATTTAAAGGGAATGAAGAAACGAAAAAGTGGTCAGCAATGAATGCTATCTGCTGGAGTTAAGGTTTAATCCACTGGAGTTGGGGTTAAAATTTCAATTATCAAAATGTCACCAAAGAGGATATTGCTTCGTTCAAACGTAGAAAACATTTTCCCCCGTCATATCATGACAGGAGATTTTCCAGTTGATGAATATTTGATAAAAACATTTTTCGTAAATTATTATGAGTTACTTTCAGTATATGACCGGTATTAAACGTTATTTGAACACTTTTTCAATCTCTTACAGGTATCTGGGTTGCTTAAAATCCTGCAAGAACCGTGGCGTGTTGAGAAAAAGCACATAACCTTTGAAAGTTCAATAAATATCTAGATAGATTATTAAATATAATAAACATATGACGGTTAATAAAAATTACTGGATGTGACCTTTGATTTATCTATTATTGCAAAACAGACGAATGACTGTGGCAGTTAAAAGTTTCGGGTAAAATACGTGATAAGAGGGGATAAGTGGGTTGGGGCATTGATTGGGGTACTGGAGAAACAACTTAGGGCGGATACTTTCTTTTCCTAGGACTCCGAAGAATGTGATGCGATCAATATAATGATAGCTGAGAAGTTGAAAGCCGTAGGTCATTGCAGTTACGAGGGTTTGATTGTTACAGTAAGAAGTTAGAAGCCGTTATAAGGAATGGGATGACATATAAGTGAGAGATGATAAAAACGTCGATGATTTGAGGGAATGGGAATATATCCATAGATCCGCAAGAATGTAGACTTGGGGGGATGTTCATTTAGCAACTGCGCAGTAGCACTCCAGCGTATGGAGTGTCTTTCAGGGGTGTTCTCCCATAGGGTCCCTCCATACACGCCGTATACTCTCAAACATTTTTTAGACATATTATAATGAATTACGGGGAGTATACCTTCAGAAAAAATTGATGGGAACATCACTGGTTTCTTGTAGCAATCCTTAAAATTCTGTCAGCTAAGTGTTTTAAATGTCTGTTGACTCGGAGGTCATGAATGTTTTGACAGTTTTTTTATTGCTAATTATCAAAAAAAGTGTCGAAGTTATCAAAAAATGCCCAAAGAAGAATCAAAATGACAAAGCCAAGAAATGACAGAACTAATGGAAAGAAATACAATAATGAAATATCCGCAATTATTCTGGAAGAATAAAGTTTTTGGAATGAAAAAGGGGCAATGTGTGTGAGATTACTTTTTCTTGATATTGTATTTTTATGTTTAAATGTCGTTCAAAGTGCAATAATTGAGTTTTTATTGCGAACGTTTTTGAAAATTTGGCATGAAAGAAGGATTATTTAATAAACTAGCATTTTAATTGCTGCTATGATTTAGCTTTTATAAATGTAGCATCTCGAAACTGACCTTATAAAAAATATAGTTTCAAATATTCCCCGCTAATGAGCTTTCTTTCCTAGAAGAGGGTTAATAGCTTGCAATAATTTGAGCAATTTTAACGTAAAGAAATTTTGCTTTTGCAACATTTTTGCAAAGTTAATAAATGTGTACCTCAACGAATATATCGTACATCCAGTTCAATACTGTCATAAACGCAATCTATATAATTTTGCAGTAGAAGAAACTAGTACAATGGTGTTCTTAAATTATTCACATAATTCCTTAACCATATCTCTGCTAATCATCCATAATCTAAAACTTAATCTCTGACGACTGTGTTGCATTTTAGTCCAACATGTCAGCCTTGCAAAGAATCCATGAAATAAAAAATTAAAAATTTGCAGCTATAATGATATTAAACTGGATGTTCGTTACAACAGGAAATAAAATAAGAAACTGTTTTAAATGGAAAACAATAAAAAATACTTTGTGTTAAAACATAATTAAAGTGAAAAAAAACAACAATAGTAAAGCACAAAATGTCAAGGAAATGCTGCAGATAACTATTTCGGGGCTGCAGTGGAACCCCTTCATCAGTGTAAAAAATGCTCAACACGCAACATTCAGCATGTTGTGAGTTGAGCCTCCAACCCGTTTGGTACACAAGTGCCTATTTTGATGGACGTGTGTTCCTTCACGACTACGATGATCACTTTTTGCGTTGATGAAAGCGTTTCATCGTAGCCTTGAAATAGCTATCAGCAGCATTTTCTTGGCGATTTGGGCTTCATTCACGTTGCTTTTTCCTTTTGATCAAATAACTTATTTGTTGCATCTGTTGTTGGTTGAAAACTACTTTAGTTATTCATTGAAAAAGTTTCGTTGAAGTTTAAAACATTCTTCAAGAGTATTACAATAAAATCTTTGTTTACTTTCTCATCTTTTTCTTTTCTTTTTTTCGTTGAGTTCTTGAAGTTATGATATTAAATTCAAAAATGAGTTTTGCAAATAAATGTTATCGTAAAGCAACTTAGATGTAAAATTGTATAAACTTGTAACAAAAATAAATAGATAAAACTTAAATTAGTGTATCTTCAAATTAATGCATTTAAGTAATTGCAGAACAAAAATTACTTTAAAAAGAATACCGATATGAATAATTGTTTCAATAATTAAATCCTGACCAACCTTTATCTTGAATCATTATCATTGGTAATTCTTGATTACGTTCAGCTTTTAGTAAACATAAACAAAAAAATGTGATTGATATTTTTAAAATTCTTATTTCAATACTTTTTTCTTCAATTCAATCTTTAGTGTTAAACTACGTATATTTTTTGTGGAAAACTAATAAAAGAAATAATTTGAAGAACTGAACTTCGTGAAAAATAGTATTATTTAGTTTAAAAATTATAAAACATTTGAAGCTTTTATTTTTCCTTTTCATTAAAGGTTTAAAATACTGAAAAAGGAAGACAAAAATTCAAAATAAAAAGGCGTTTTTGTTTATGAATTGTTGAGGATTTAAAGTCCCTTAATTGTTTTCGTATGAAACATCTTTACCAGTACTAATGATCATACTTTATATCAAATATAATAATTAATATTAGAAGAGGTGTTAAGTACGCCAAAGCTAAATTTATTCCTTGCTTTATGATAAATCTTTGCACCCTTCTTTGTAATATACTGTCGCTTCTTGAATTTCAATTTTGTTTGCAGATATTGTATCAAACATTTAAAACAAGTCAAGTTCAACCCCATTATTTTAGTTTTGCCTTCTTAGTCAGAATTGGAGTTTCATAGTTGTTTACGACAGAAAAACATTTTTTAAACTAAAATGAGTGTATAACTTTCAGAATAAACATCACATCATTTATGAAAAATCGACAGTATTTGTTTTTCTTGGGAAAAATGGTTATGATTCAAAATCCACGACAAAAGGGGCTATTGAAGAAAGGTGCTGTTTTTAAAATGATATCGTTCATATTAGAACGAGATTGGTTGTTCCAGTTAAACAGGTTTTGCCCATTTTGATGAATTAGCTGTTATAGAATAAAATTAAATCTTTCTTTCTTGTTTCTAATTCATTTCCTATAATCGTAATTTTATCACTATAATTATTTTTAAACATTGTCTATTATTCTTCATTAAAATCTTTTTTATAATGTTTTCGCTTTGAAGAAAAAAAGAGATAGTGACTTCAACGTAGTGTGTATCGATTTTTCGGAAGGAACAAGTACAAGTGTGGATAAATTTTAATAAGCTATTTTTTAGCCTTTCTCTCAACAACAGTGCTGTTGGCGGTAATTTGTCCTTTAACAATTTGCTCGAGGTCCTCGATGCAAAGTTACATTTTTAACTAAAACAAGTAAAGCTAAAGAAAAAAGCACATTATTGTTTTTCAGATCAAAGACCAACTTAGTGATTTTCCTTTTGAATATAAAAAAAACTAAACCAATGCATAACTAGATATAGAAATACTGAAGGGTAAACATTTGCGCCATTACAATTATGTAATTAAAGCCGAAGGTTTTATTTTTTATACGTTTGATTGTATATGGGCTACATAAAAATCATGAATTATCTAGCAAAAGTTTAATGTTATTGGGACTGTATTTTCAGTTCCTCTCGTTTTTATGAGGGTCTTGTTTGGTTTGTTAGATTTTATTGGGTTTAATGACACACGATTGTGAATGGATGCAACGGGATTTTATTATTTTGGAATAGTATTTACCAAGGCAAGGGGAAATGTTTAAAGCAAAAGGTAGATACCCCGCATTTGTTTTTTGAATTAAGAACAGGAAAATTAGACAACGTGTTACGCCGTTTTCTCGTCTTCTTGATTCTAAACGTCACAACTATAACGAAAATGCACCAAAACTTCGAATATAGTTCCCTCCGGGTCATAGACACATGAATGAATTACCCTTCAGGCCACGTGCTGCAGTTTCAATGGAATAAGAAAAATAAAAACTCTATCTAACCATTAATTTTGTTTAAAAGGAATGCTGAAATCTTTTATTTGCCCTTTTCTGCTAGCGATTCAAAATGCCCCGGAGAAATGAATTTATACCCTCCTGGTATCCGAATTAAAATTAAATTCTCGTAATTGCAACGAATGTGTGTCATCATTCTGATATTTCTGGTTGCATTTAAAATATACTTTTTTGCTTCAGGAATGCAGGTCAAAGACAACGAAATTAGTTTCCTGCGTAAATGGCTTAGTCCGTCATTTAATAGCATTTCATCGACGCAGCAACTTAACTACCATATTAAAAATGAAAACTAAATGAAAATGATAATAAGTAATAGCAATAGTGGACTCAATTACTGCAGCAGTATAAGACATACACTGGTGTGCAAAAATTAAGGACGTAGTCGAAAAATTAGCATATCAGCTGAACGAAGAGGCAGAGCGGACAGAAAGACCAATCAGGAGATTAAGTAAGGTGATGTACGGTAGCACATGCGCAGATATAGAGGCAGACGTAATGGGGGAGTGTCTGAGTAGTATAAAGCATGTTGTCGTGTAAGATCAGTATTTCTGGCAAAGAGATTGCACGCCGTATAGCAGTTAAAATCACACCGAGTTGCTGCCTCAGTGAGAAATGGCGAATAATCAATCTGTTAGACGACATCTGGATGCTTCTACCCGAGGTCGAATCATTGGGAAGTTGGAGGAAGGCCGCAGTGTGACAAGTCTGGCTGCAGAGTTCGGAATTGCTCACAGCATCGTTTCACGACTTTGGAGACAATTTCAAACTACAGGAACAGCTATCCGAGGGTTCAGTAGTGGTCGTCCACGAGGAACCACACCCGCAGATGACCGGTATATTGTCTTACAGGCCAGAAAAAACAGGCGGCAGACAGCGGGAGAAATCGCTAGACACACGACACAGGCGACTGGACGACCGATATCGCGTTTTACCGTGGCCAGAAGACTGCACGGTGGTGGTCTGTTTGCACGACGTTCTATACGGTGTGTACCTCTAACGCCTGCCCATCGGAGAAGGCGTTCTCTGTGGTGCCGGGAACACCGGAATTGGAGAGACAATGAATGGGGACGAGGACTCTTTACAGATGAGAGCAGATTCAGTCTGAGTAGCGATTCTCATCGCATACTCATCTGGAGAAAGCGGGGAAGCCGCAATCATCCCTCGAACATCATTGAAAGGGACAGGTATGGAGGTCGCGGTGTTCTCGTTTGGGGAGGCATCATGCTTGGTAGTCGTACAGACCTTCACATCTTCGACGCAGGTTCAGTCAACGGGACCCGTTATTGTAACGAGATTCTTCTTCCATATGTGCGTCTTTTTAGAGGCGCTATGGGTCCGCAGTTCCTTTTCATGGACGACAATGCACCATGTCATCGCACAGTAGCTGCCGAACAGCTCTTAGAGATTGAGGATATTGAACGTATGGATTGGCCGGCACGATCTCCGGATCTCAATCCCATCGAGCATGTATGGGATTTTCTAGGCAGACGCTTGGCAGCTCGTACCTTACCACCAGTAACGATTCGGGAGCTTCGATTGGCGCTGCAAGACGAATGGGCAGCAATGCCTCAACAACTCATTGACACCCTCATTCTCAGCATGGGCAGACGCTGTGAAACCTGCCTAGCAGTCGGGGGAGATCATATCACCTACTAAAGACCGGATGTTTCTTGCTAGACACCCATCACAGGGATGTTTCGGCCTTCAGTCGCATTGCGCTCCATGCTACTTTTTCAATAAAGCTTCTTTTTATCCCTCTGATTTCTCTTTTAGTAAGTGTTGCTTACATTACACATGTCCTTACGTATTGGGGATCTTACGGTATTAAATGTGTTGATTTGGAAAGCTTTTGTACAAAGTTATATTGAAAAAACCGTCTCGTCCTTAATTTTTGCACACCAGTGTAAATAGTGTGAAATGCCACTGTTAGTTATGAAAGAAATTGTAATAACTCACTTTAGCAACAGTATAGCTAAAAGACATTTGGGTACAACTATTTAACTAAAATAACATCCATTGCACAGGGGCTAATATTCGAAAAAAAAAGGGATCATATTTCAAACATTTATTTCTTCCTAACTACACTGTAAAAAAAACTGTAAATTTGGAAGAAGTTATCCGTATTTTTCACAGAAAAAAACTGTTCGTAATAAAATACAGGATTTCTCTGTTTTTTTGAATCTGTAACCGGTTATAAGCGTTAATTGTTACCATCGCCTCACCGCGTACTTTGTTTTTCTTCGAATCTTCGAAATTTCGCCCGCGTGTTAGGATTTTGGTTCTCGTGCTCGAATTTTTTATCTTATATTTATTTAAAGCAAGAGTAAGTCTTAAATCGTTTGCAACTTCCATTTCATTGCATCCTAATCAATATTTTATTATTATGTTTTTTTGTCATCTGTTACAGAGGCATATTCGGAAATGTACCTTTGTATACATGTATTTCGTAGTAGTATAGTAAATATTGAAATGGATTTATGAAAGTATAGTTTCATTTTTTAATCTTCATAAAATAATAAATCACCTTGAATAAATAATAAAAATACGGAAGATTTCTGTAAAATAAACGGAAGAAAACTGGCGTCCTGGCTGACAGTTTTTTTCCGTAAATTTTACAGATTTTTTTTTACAGTGTATTATCGTAATTGAAAAACATGTGTGTCACTATTCTGATACTTCTAGTTGCAAATACACTTTTTTGCTTAAATAGTGCAAATCAAAGGCAGCGAAAAAAACTTCAGACATAAATAGCTAAGTCCGTAATTGGATAGTATTCCATCGACGCAGCAACTTAACTACCATATTCAAAATGAAATCTAAACGAAAACGACGGTTATTAACATCAACTCGCTATAATCGTATGTAGAAACGTTTCCAATCGAAAGGCGGAACCTATTAAGCTAACCAGTTATGTTCGATCACTTGCGTAAGTAATAGCAATGGTGGATGCAATTACTACAGCTGTGTCAGACATAAATGGTGTAGTAATACCACTGTAGATTATGAAAGAGACTGTTGTAACTCACTTTAGCAACAGTAGCTAAAAGATCTTCGGGTATAACTATTGAACTAAAATGCATAGGAGCTAATATTCCAAAAATAGGAATCAGATTATCTCTTCCAAACTACTAAAGATAGAAACACAGTTCTTGCGTTCCTAGAAAGAGAACATTTTAAATTTTATGCTCATTCTGTGGATTATTTTGGCCTTCTTTCATAAACTGTGCAAAAACGCTCGACGTTTTCACTCGATATGCGTGGACGTCCCGCGTTTTTGCGTTTGCAGATGCCACCATCTTCTTCGAATTTTTGATGGCACCAATTAATTTGCTTCTTTGAGAGTGTAGTTTCTTAAACAGGCGAAGGTTTTTTTTTTTAAAACAGGCGACAAAAAGCCTCCGGGTGTGCTTAATCTGTTTTAGTTACGACATAAAAAGAACAGAGGGCCCTCGGAGAGTGAGGCGACAAAAAGCACGTTGAACTCCAAAAATGGACCCCAAATTTTTGGTACTTGCTGCACACCAAATGGTTTTTCCTGTTGTGTTGCCATTTTTGGCCCTACATACAATCAGCATTACAAGCAACAACGCCAATGCGACTTCAATTGGAATTGCTACCAGGACTGTACATATTTCAATCTTTTGTGTGTCCACGAGCATTGGAATTATGGATCTACATTTTGTTATTTAGAAGAAATAAATGTGTGAAATAATGACCCTTCTATTAGAATATCCCCGTAAGAGTTATACTGTGTACTCAGTTGTGTATTTTAGCGAAATATATGCGTAATCTACCCTTTTTTTTTAAATTTATTACAGTTGTATGTTTGTATGCATTCTGTTTTGAACTGTATATAAATTATTGGTACTTATTTTTCCTTGAATACGTTTCATTTAGAAAATACAGAAAATAGCCGTTATATGTTCAATTTTTTTATTCATTAATCTTTTACTTATATTTTGGTCAATCTATACATATAATAAAATAAGATGTTTGTGTGTGTGTGTGGCGCGCATCCCGGGAAAACGGTGAGGCCTAGAAAGATGAAATTTGGTATACAGGTGCAGTTTTTGCTGAAGATGTGCACCTCGGGCTTCGATTTTTGATATTTTAATTAGAAAAAAAGTTATTTAATGTTTTATGTGATTTTTAGCGCTTTTTAGCACTTTTAACCTCACAGACCCCGAACCAACCACGCCAGACGAATATTTTTTGTACTATAGTGTAGGAAATTTAATTTTCAATATGATAAATGAAAAAAATTTGAAGATAGAGCAATTTTTGTATTTTTTATAGATTTTTGAAAAAACCTTTAATTTGCATTTTTTTCTGGGTTTAGTTTTTTTCGAAACAAATCCTGCAAAAAGTATTGAACTTTCAATTGTAAAATTTTAGTTGGTAATAATAAAAACATTCTGCCCCCTTCAGAAGAAAAAAGTTTTTAAAAATACGCAATAGTTTTTTTTTTTTTTTTACATTTTTTTTAATACAGAACGCAACGCGAGCTGTTCGCTTGCCGGCTGAGTTCCGAATTTACCTCATCACGTGATCCAAGTGAAATCGTTTGCCTTTTCTTCACCTTTTTTTTTTTATTTTTTTGCAAGCGTTACTTTTTGCCACACTACGGGAAACATAGAGCCTTTTTTTTTTTTTTTTTTTTTTTGCGGGCTATTTTGAATAAATAAATAAAGCCCGCGATTTTTTGCATGATCTGTGTTTTTGTTACGGATTGGCGGTTATGTTAGGTAGATACAGAGATAGAGATTGAGTGGACAAAAAATGCTTTTTTTTCGAATTAATACTTATATAAATAAAAAAAGATTGTTAATTACTGTCAGAGGTAGATATGCATAAATCGTATAGATAGATAGGCAAATATAGAGGTCGATATAGAGATGGACAGCAAGAAGGAGACATCCCCGTCATTTAAAAAACTTCAACGGGGTGTCAATGCCCCCCCCCCCCCACACACACACCATGACTTTGAAAAAACAATGCTTTCACATAAAAGTGGGAGTCCTTTTTGTTATTTTTCGACAGAATTTGCATGAAGAGTACTCCGTTTGTGTCTCCCCTCCCCTCTTTTAAAAGTATTCCAAACGACGGAACTGGAGATAGGTCTAGAAAATATTTTATTCAAACTACCAATGATATAGACAGATATAGATTGATTGATAGCGCCACGAAATTTATCTAAGCAGCCGCCGAAGGCGGCAACATTGGCGTAAAAAAGCGAATGATAATATCGATACATAAAGAAAAACATTAATACCGTCGCTAAAATGTCTAAGCAGCCGCCGAAGGCTTCAACCCTGGCGCAAAAAGGCGAATGTCGTAAAAAGGCGGACCAGCTGGTCGCCGAAGGCGGCTAGTATATAATAAAAATCTGACAAAAGGTGCACATTAAAGTCAGGAGTTTTCTTTGCATAAGCGTTTAAATATATATTTTTAATTGCACTATTCTGCCTAGTAACAGAGGACCCAAATCACCGCATCCACAAATCTATTTTACTAGCTCAACTACTCAACTTCAATAATAAAAAACACGAAGCAGCTACTTAAGATATAGCAGCTATGACTGCCTTTCATTGGTTCATTATACAGTTTTTGCGACAAATGAAAAAGAAGAAAAACCTTTTAAAATTGAAATCTGCAAGTAAAATTAGAATGACCCAATGCTGAATTTATAAGTTAGAAATAGATTCAAATTGTAACTTCAGTCACCGTGGATAGACCCTTTTGCTTATTTTTCATTCTGCATGAGTTATGGCTCATACAGAAAGTAAATGATATTATACCATGCTTAAATTGAGAAAAGCCGTCTTCCAAAAATAATAGAGTGGTCAGTTTACTTTATCGCTCTATATTTATTGTTTACATGAACGCATGAAAGATTTATGGTACCTTAAATATCTAAGAGTTTTAAACTCTACACTTTATCCTTGAGTTTCATAAAGTAACATTTATTGAAAGCTATCACGTTTTTATCACGAAAATGGGAAATTTTTAAATATTTCATAAAAATGATTTTGTTTTGAAATGTTTCATCGGTCTTTGAAATATCTCCTACTTTCTGAATACATGCATATGAAAGTCAAAAATTATTCATGTCCACTGAAGCAGCCTGCTTTTTTTTAATGATAGCAACACTTTTACAAAATGTACAACTGATGTCTTTCTTTTTTATCGTGGCAAATTTACTTTGTTACACCTTCATCAACTAGAAAGCTTGGAAGCAAAGAAAGCAAACGTTTAGAGAAATCTTTCTCCAAACTCTTTCAAATATTGGAAACTAAAATTCGAAAATCAGTTGCATGTGGGTAAAAAAGTCTTAAAATTTTAATGTTTCACAAACTTAACTGTATGGATTTCTTTAAAAAATCAAAAATTATTGACAAAATAAGGCGTAATTATTATTAATAGGTTATTATGTGGCGTAAACAGTCCGCTTCACGGATTTTCTGGCGAAACTCCCCTAGGGGTGATTCTCCCCTCCAAAGGGGGCGTGAAAACCCCATGTGAATTCCTGAGCATCAAAAGACCCATGTGCTGAATTTGAAAAAAAAAAACCCCAATTAAAGTGTGAATTTGTGTAAGGAACATACACGCACACACACACACACACACACACACACACACACACACACATATATATATATATATATATATATATATAGAGAGAGAGAGAGAGATAGAGAGAGAGGGGGGGGCTGTAAAATTATAGTTAAATTTACTTATTATATATTAATGATATTACTAATCTTTATCATTATAAAAAATTCACTGAATGAAATTAAAAGACTTACACGGTGTGCGGAGCATTTAAAAACTTATTACACCTCGAACACACTCCTACGTAGTCCTACTAATCTTTGTTTCTTCGCAGTTTTATGGCAGCACAGCAACAGGCCACGTGCTTAAGGAAACCCCTTCAAAGAAAAAGGGATAATTATTAAACTCATAAAGTTGTTTTAACCAGAGCCCAACAGTTAGGAGATCATTGCTACTCTTGAAACACGTCGAAGCATTTCTTTTTACTTTCGTCGCCTAAGTCATTGACTTGACGCCTAAGTCGTTGGCCTGATTGAGATCCTGAAAGGCTAACATTTCTTCAAAAACGTGGGCTAAATATGATATCTGTTTCACCCGGCACATCAAACACATGCAAATGCTTTTAGGTTTGTAGATATGGTTGATAAAGACTTCCTTGGGCAAACATGTAACAAAATAATATTCACTCGTGGATTAAAGTATATTAATTATGTAACTACCCTACCATCAAAAAAAGAAATATATTTGCGGTTCTTACTTATCTATGAGTAGCATTTTGCTTATTTGCATGAAGATGCCTCGGGGACTCGTATCCGGTAGACATTTAACCTCAAGCTACTACAGATGACAAGTATCACTCAACAAGCAAAATACTTGTCCGGAAGATTTTTTTTCGCTTTGAGTAATCTAGTTTCCTAGTGCTAAAGGGTATAGTGAAATGACATTCCATTTCGAGAGAGGATTTTTTTCCGTGATTGGGGAGACCCATTATTAAAAAGTCAAAGGACAATTTATACAGTTAAGATATCAAGATATAAATTTATTTATGGCTTGGGTTTCAATGTGGCGGGCCCAACCTTTTTTCTTCGAAGATGGAGTGAAGATACTGTTTCTGAATCGTAATATTTAGTAACATTATCCGATGATCAGTGGAGATAGGCATAACATTGTAACCTTTATTCATTCGAAAGTTTTGAATGAAATTGTGCTTAAAACATTTCCGTACGTTTAAAGGTAAAGCTCTTTAACTTAGCCAAAAGGAAAGGCGGTTTCTTTTCTTTCTTTCTTTCTTTTTTTTTTTTTTTTTTTTTTTTTGTTTTGTTTGGCAAAAGAGTCATTTTCTTTGTACTCACTAGCACTTCTTTTATTTTTATTTTTTAATCGAAAAACATTTGGAATTTTTAAATTTTGCGAACATAAAATCAGTCTTTTTTTCACGTTAATGGAGCTTTATATGTAAAATAATGAAAACTTTTACTGTTGGATTGAGTTAATGTTAACAACTACACTTATTTTGTAAATTGTGCATAGTAAAAGAACAATGCTTCAGCGTAGGATTTTGCTTCGTTGCAAGGGAATTCAGAGAGTAACTATTTTGTCTTTTTTTCCAAAACTTAAAATTTTGGTTTATGTTCTTTATTTATCTATGAATCAATAAATTTAGGTTGTAGGTTTTCTTGTCTTAATTTTTTATCATTTAAGTAAGAAAAATATTACTGGTAAAAAATAATTGGGTAATCTTATCATATTTAAATTATTAGACTACGCAGGCAATGTGGGCTCAAATTTGTGTTTTATTCAATAGGATTACTACGAAAATTACTGTTCTGTAATCGAAAATTACAGAGAAAAGTATGAAAGTGAACTTTATTTGGTAAATTGAAAACGAAACTCATGATGATAGGTCATAGTGTAAAAAATAAAAGAAGTGAAAAGTCTCAGTTGAGATTCTTCAGGGGTTTTTCTTACATAAGCTAGCCGCGTAATTTAACCTTCCTTTTCCATAGGGGAAGGTTGCCGTCAATGGACCGGTTCTATGACCGGACCGCGAAGATATTTCCGTGCCAGAGTTTGTGCAGACGCGTAATTAGTTTTAGTACCTTCCTTTGTCTGAAAACTATCTACTTTAGAGTTATCAAGTATCTAAAATTACTTCATCGTATTGTTAATCGGTCAGATAAGATTTCTACCATTATCTTACTAATTACTGAGATTTTCATTTGGTTATAACATGCCTTAAATATCACTGATCAATTAAAAGTAAACTTAGAAGAGTGTCTTTTCAAGTACAATTCCCCATGCTTCATGTTTCACCATGATTCGTCATAGCAGTAACACCTGTAAGAATACTCAAAATAACGCAGTTGCTATCACTCGACCGCTAGACGTTTTCACAAATGGACCACCTGACGAAGTGGTTCATTCATGGAAAATCGCAAATATTGTTGTAACTTCAGCTCAATTAATTACAATTGCTCGATTGTTTCAAAATAAATATGATAATAATGAAAAAAAGTTTCTCAGTAATTCATGAAAACTCTTTTACTTTATTACAATTTCAAGTCATTTTTTTAAAATAAAATCGAATAAAACTTCAAAGCATAATAATACAGTTTCAAATACTTTTGCTGTTCCAGAAAAATGCGAAAATTAGTAAAATATGGCCAGTGGACAAGTTAGAGCATGTAACGTGCTACAGTAGCTTACAGAAATGGTGGCATGGACCTTAACGAGTCTCAAAAGCAACTTTAAACAGTCGCACGGAAGATAAAAACAGTTTTGTCGTTACCTTAGTCTCTTAGTAGAAATCTAGGATAAAAGTTTTCCGAAATAGGAATATAATTAGTGAATCATATTTTGAAACTAGAGAAAATGTTTTTGGAATTGCTTCCGAAAAATTGGGGGGATTGGCCTTTTGAAGAGGATGCGAAAAATAACGTTTCCCACAGATTTAATTGAGAGAAAAAGTCTGTTAGTACTAAATTCTCTGGTAGTTTGAGACTTAAACTTCTGGTTTCAGTAATAAAATGGTCAATAAGTTCTTTGACATTTTAGAGAGCAAGTACAATCTTGCGTCGAACGAAAATTTTCAAAGTGGATTCAACAAAACTCCCAACGGTTTAAAAGAGGTTGAAAAGATATTAGCTAAGAATGGTGTTGCACAGGTTGGGAAAATATCAAGTGGTGAACGAAGTGTGAGGACAACAGCTGTGTGTTGTGAGAGTGCTGAGTTTTTTGATGTTCCCCTTATCCGAAAATAAAACATTTTAGAAAATGAATCTCTTTTTCTGCAACTTATTGCTATTTGTAGTGTTTATTGATGGCCTGTTAAAAATATTTGTAAGTTAGAGAATGAGGTCTATCGAAGGAAACTCGATGATCCATTCCTAGCAACCGGTTGCCATGAATGGACCACATGCAAAAATATTTATTTTTAATTTTCATTCTTTATTGTGTATATTTATCATGAAAGTGAATATTATTATTAAAAGAGAAATATACCGAGAAATTGTTCCTATAATTAACGTGAAATTGGAGTTAGATTTCCTTTCTAAGAAAATCGAAAACTGTTATGTGGTCCATTGACGGCAACTTTCCCCTATATATTAAAATATGTGTACGTGCATAAAGGTCCGTCTCGCGGGCTCTTACGTATATTTATGCAGGGAGTCTACAAATTAACTATTCAAAAAGATTTGAATAAACTTTTAGGAAAAAAGTTGAAGTACATATTGGTACCAGATAATATGTGAACTCACTTGGTATTTAGAATGGTAAACTTGGACAGTTTCCTCTCTTACAACAAGATGTACTTCATTTTTCTCCGTTAATTACATTCTATAAAACAGGTCACACGCACACACACAAACATATATATATATATATATATATAGAGAGAGAGAGAGAGAGAGAGAGAGAAAGAGAGACAGAGAGATATCAAATGTCACTAGTCATCAGTGAATGTCTACTTTCACATAGCAAAGAGATCGGCGAAAGACCAAACATTTCCTGTGAAGGTTGACATTCTTCAGTTTTGGTCTTTCACAATAACATATACGGTGCTGGCCAAATTATTAGACTAAAGAGGTTTTTATTATTTTTGTTTTTTGTACACTATTTGTACTAAAATGCTATTTATTTTACAGTTAAAGTACAGTACATACTGTACACTGATTATTACGTTATTTTAGCATAATTTAATGTTTGCAGGTGGTAGCACTGTCTGCTTTGTTTATCTACCTACCAGGAACATAACCTCAGCCAGCTTAAACAGTTCACTAGTTCTTTTCATTAGAGTGTTCTGTTATATTTAAAGTTATTTTTAGGTAATTAGTGAGTATGTGTATGTGAGTATATATAATAGTGAGTATAAACAATTTTTTACCTCCTTTTTTAAAAAGTTAAGAAATGGTGTAAACCTTGTGAAAAGTATGCCAAAAAAACTTAAAATTCTCATCAGGAACAAGGGAATGCATACTAAATTGATAATTATTTCACTGTTCGTTAATGTGTCTATAGTTATGTAATCAGTAAAGAATTTGCTTTTAAAACAGTCTTAGTCTAATAATTTGGCCAGCACTGTGGCCATATATATTTGGCCATTTACTGTGTGATCAAAAACATGTTTTTAGCAGATTACTTTCTCACGCAAAGACAATAACCGGGAGTCATAATTATAAAATTCACAGAACTAAGTTATTAGAAAATAGAATACAGCTACAATATAACCCCGATTTAACGATGGTCAAAGGACTGGAAAAAGTTATCGTTAAATCAAGAATATCGTTAATTCGAGGAACATTGACATTCAATGCAGTCAAATCCGGACCAGGGAAATGTATCAATAAATTGAGGAAATCGTTAAATCGGGTATCGTTAAATCGAAGTTATACTGTATTTTACTTTACCCGCTTTATATATGATTGTTGAAGTAGTATTATTTTACTTCGACGTTTTATATCACTCTTTACCTCAGATCATACAATTTGCCAAATTGTTTGAAAATTAATTTTAACAAAGAAGTGAGAACATTTACAGGTGTCCCTCGTATAACACGGTTAATTCGTTCCGTGTAGTATCGAAACCGTGTTGTACGAGACTTTTTTAAAATTAACATTTTTACTTATTTTTAATACTAATTATGTATGTGCATGAAAAAAATCAGGTTAATACGTGTCGTGTTATATCGAAACCGTGTTATACGAGACTTAGAAATAATGTAAATCAATGGATGTGTACCGTGTTATATCGAAACCAAGTTTCATAAAAACAAAGTAAAAACATATTAGAGTTAACAGCCATTAACAGAATGTATTAAACAAAAATGAAATACCGTCTTTTTTAAATATAACATTCGATATATTATCAAAACCATGTCAAAACCATGAAGCCTTATCAAAACCATGAAGCATTAAAATGAAGTATAAATACTACCATGAAGTAAGTTTCGTACCGTGTAATATCGAAACCATGTTATAATAATCGCAAATTTGGTACCGTGTTGCATCGAAACCGTGTTGTAGAAGTACCGTGTTACATCGAAACCGTGTTGTAGAAGTACCGTGTTACATCAAAACCGTGTTGTAGAAGTACCGTGTTACATCGAAACCGTGTTGTAGAAGTACTGTGTTATAAGAGGGACGCCTGTATATAATTTCTGTTGCGTGACTTTTACATAGAAAAAGATGTAAAAACTGGTTTCCAAGCAAATATTTTTTAAATGTTTTTCCACGGGAAGATGAGACAAAAGTTAAATAAAATTTATATGTATTATTTTATGTTTTTTTTTTCCTCTGAAACTCAAGTCATCCATGACGATGTATTAAAAATCACAACAAAAATATTAATGAGTTGAGCAATAAATTAATACGATATCAAAGTCCTATTTTTCGCATGATTAAATTACGGAATTTCCAAAGCGACATTTGTCAAATATCAGTTTGCAAGGTTATCAGGATTGCTCTCTGAAACTGGAACGCACTTCCGTGCAATGTTAATTGTACTGAAGTAACATATGGGGACACCTGCTGAAATTTGATCCATTGAATTGTATCAGACGTCTGTAGCATACCAGTTTATTCATGTTACGTTTTTCTACCCATCATTCACTTCCTCTTCAATTCTTTCCAAAGATTCTTCTTTGCCAACTGATCTTACATTAACAGTTTTCTTGCAAATATTGGGAAGGGATGTCCCTTGGCTGCAACTGTTAGGCACAAGAGTTTCTTGATTACTTAATAAGTCGCTTTTCTCTTGAATTTGAGGGAACAAATAGGGAAAGTTTGAAGTAGGGGGGGTATGGTGTAAAATGAGTTAATTTCATCATGTATTTTATCCTTTACGTGTGCATAAATGTGGGCTCGGAGTTGAACTGATTTTGGGATAAAGGATTCGGAGTCGGGAGTGGAAGGATTTAAAATGCTAAGAGTTGAAGTCAGTCATATTTCCTTCGATTCTGTTACCTGTCATTGGTTGCGGAGTCAAAATCTTTAGTCGGACTGATGTTGAGGTAGAAGAGTCGGAGTCGAAAATAAATGCTCTACAGTTCCAAGAGCCGAAGTTGGTGATTTTCCATCCAACTCCGCTACCCTGCATCAATGTTTGTTAACAATACTACGAATCAAAAGCGCAAAACAACACAAATAAACCAATTTTTTTCCCCTTCTTGTATTTTTGAAACTAGTTCTGAAGGAGTTTCGTTGCTCCTATGTTTCTAACAGACTCAGTGTCTTTCAAGGAGATTATGTGAATGTCAAAAGAATAATTAAAGAATAATAAGAAAATTAACAAAGCATAAGTATGGTAATTCAATGACCTGGAAAAGGAAATTACTGGGTGGGCTCATGCCTTGCAGCACATATAAGTTATCGCCATTGATGATGTCCTTAAAATTATAGTAATTACTCAACTGATTTGCGAACTATTTTGATCAGATAATTCCCTTCAAACATTCACACTTTATTTTCTTTTTTTTTCCAATTTACTTTATTTACTCAATTCTGTGAAACGCATTCGATGCACATTAATTTCTTCCAAAGATGTATCTATTCATTTTCATTAAAAAAAATTTTGTAATTAGGGGTTCCTGCGACATTTAACTTAAAATTTGTTTTCAAATAGTTTTTTTTTTTTAGTAGAAACTTATCTTTTATTATTTTAGTAAAATACCAGGGGCTCACTTTATTTTAGTTAAATAATGTGGATATTTAACTAATTCTGTGAAACAGATTCGATGTTCATTAATTTGTTCTCAAAATGTATCTTAAAATCATTTCTTTTCTCACACTTATTGTAATTTAATTTCTAGGGTACTCAAATCAAATTTTGTTTTAAAATACATTTTGTAGTAGAAACTGAATTTTATTATTTTAGTAAAATATTTGTGTTTCATTTTATTTTATTTCAATAACGTAGCACAAGAGTCTCTTGTATTTTCATTAAAAAATAAGATGATAATCGCGACCGACTGATTAAAAAAATATATAAATCATGCTTAAATTAGAACATCAACCATCAGTTCTCATTAAAATATTCTTCCATAAGAAATGTGATACAAATTAGAAACAATAAGAAATTTTAAAGCATATAAGAGTAAGAATACCGGACGTTATTTTTTTTCCTTTTTTTTTTTTTTTTGTAAGTAATAAAATAAAGGAATGGGAGAAAGTAATGCCTGAAAAATTGCTCCTCAAGAAAACTCTTTAAAATGAAGAAATTCAGATCACGGTTCCTTTCTTAACGTTTAAAAACCGCCTAAACTATTAGGATTAAGTTCAATTATAAAAGTAATGGTGTTGTTTATGAATACATATTTTATATTGTATTATAAATTGTGTCATGACTTATGACATCACTTAAAATATAAACAAGAAATAATTTAGATATGTTAGGAAACTGATTTTTTTTTTTTTCATTTGAAAATTAATTCTTTGTCATTGCTATTACAGAACATCCACTAAAATTAGTACTCTGCGTTACTTCTTAGTCCGTAAAATAATACGGATCTTCATTGATTTTTTAAAGAAAAACATTTTTTTCTTCTCTTTTAGACCCTGCTGCGTATCTGGGATTGCTTTTTGCTGGAAGGACCTAAAGTTCTGTTTCGATTTTCCTTGGCAATTTTAAAAATGAATGAACGGGCTCTGCTTGCCAAACATGACACAGTATCCATCATGAGGCAACTAAAAGCTGCTGCTAAACTGTGTTTCGATGTCGATCATTTATTTCAAGTAAATACTCTTTTAACGTTAGTTTGTTTTGTTTTTCAAATTAATGTAATTATAGTTGGTTCCCGAATTTTGCATTACTTAAGTTTGTGTAAAAGCAATATTAATCGAATACATTGCAATAATATAATGAATTTGTAAACTTTATAAAGTGCCTTCTTGCAATTAAGTTTAGAATTCTTACCAAAAGTCTGCCACTAAATATCGAAATTTGTATGCAAATATACATAAGAGATAGTTTCAAAACCATTCTTCAAATTATGAAGTGTAACAATAATTGAAGTGTAACAATGATTATTTATATGAAATTATTTTTCTCATCTGTGATACCTTTGTAGGAATTTAAGTTGTAACGAGTACTTAAAAAATAATAAAATTTCCTGCTCAGTCACAGATGCCAGACCATTCCCGACTGGAAATATACGACACTTGCGTACGAGTTGTATTGTGTAAATATCATGTGAACCAGGTACCGTATACATTACAGTATAAGTAAAAAATGGTTACTTTCATAACTTCATAGTGATTGAGCGAGGTATAATTTAAGTTTTTTTATCGCGTTCTCCAATAATTTGCCGTCTTGCAAAATTTTGAGAAGTATTCAGCTGAAAATTATTCAAACTCTTGTCATTTAGCCGGGGTCTTACTCCCCTTGTGAACATTACTTTCTAACCTACAGGCATTCAAAAGGAAATTTCTGCTATAATAATTAATTGATTCCCGTGGAAATTTGTTAAAATGTGACAACACGATTTCAGTATCGACTCCAATATATTTTTCACGAAAGCGATTTCTTTCTAAGAAAGGCGACAGGAAAAATTATTTTCCAATCAGAGAACGATTCAATTGTGAAAACTACACGCACCTAATGGTAAGCTTAGTTTTTGTGATTCTAAACAAACTGAATTGCTTTTCACCTGATAGCAATGCAGTGTAAATGACTAGTTATGGGCACCCAACCAGTAATTGGCAGGTTGGTTTTGTATTAGTAGTCTAGTCATTTACCCTATTATCTACTGTATATTGTGTGCACTGTGCAGTCACTTTACATTTTAAAACGACAGATGCTATAGCGCACAGTTTTCATGATTGATTGCTACAGTTTTTTGACAGTGACAATAACCATTGTATTTCTTAGACTTCATTTGAAGTTCTCAAGCCTTTTACCAGACGGCAAGATATTGCAGCAAAACAGGCCTGCTACTATAAAACTTTAAAAGAACATGCCAAAAAAATGGACATGGAGAAGATAGCTCTGAAAGATAGAGAGAGAATGGTAAGTATTTTACCAAACTGCGTTATAAAACTCTGCTTGATGAATTCGTAAATTACTTACTGTAGCGTTATTGAAAATAAAATGTTGAAAATGCAGTAAAAATCACATTGGACTGCAAAGTCGTACCATTTTGTGGCTGTAAAATTATATTTTTCGCTCATGGGTTATTTTCTTGCACTCTTCGTAGCTCGGAAACAGGTAAGGGAACGTGGGGCTAAGTGAAATGGTTAAGATTACTGAGTTTTTTCCAAATGGACAAATTGGGAATTTGTTTTGAAAATTTCAGAACATAAAGAAAGAACATTGTATTTTATAATAAAACTTGCGTTGACACTATTATTTATTTTTAGCAGTAAATGTGAGTCTTCAAAAAAATGGAAAATTTTCCCTTTTTTACTTCTTTTTACAAAAAAGGAAGTATTGTATTCGCGAAAAAATTTTAACTCAAAATTCGGCCTTAATTTCCATTTTGCTCATCCCCGAATTAATGTTGAGTTTTTTTTTTTTTTTTTTTCAACCCGACCACACACGGATAAGTGCCTAAGAACGTATAAACACCCGAAATATAAATTTTGACATTCCCCGAGTTAATTACAACGACTTTTCTCGTGACGTCCGTATGTGCGGATGTGCGTATGTATGTCGCATAACTCAAGAACGGTATGTCTTAAAAAGTTGAAATTTGGTACGTAGACTCCTACTGGGTTCTAGTTGTGCACCTCCCCTTTTGATTGCATTCGAGTGTTTCCAAAGGGGTCTTTTGCCCCTTTTTTGGAGGAAATCATTCTTAATTTCGATGTATACTCAAGTGGTGTTATGATTTGGCGGACACTTGGCGATGCATCGCCAAGTTGCGTCGCCAAAGTGGCGACAAATTTGGCGATTTTTTTTTTAAATCTTGTTTCAGTTTGGCCACTCTTGGTGATATTAAGAGAGTAAACTATTGAATCACATTAAAATTGCCATTAGTGGGAAAATGACATTAAAATTGGAGTAAAAGGAAGTCATGTGATGCACACATCAGCTCGTTTTTTCATGGGACAAGTGAAAAATAAAATATTTTTCTAATGAAATATTTTCTATTCTATTATAAAACATATTTTTGATAGAAGAATCAGTAAATAAAAGGTTGAATGAATAAATGAAACAATATATATAAACGAATAATTAAATGAATAAATCAATTAATGTATAAAGAAAAGTTAATGAACGAGTAAAAGAATGAATGAAAAAGAAAATAAACGAATGAATGAATAAATAAGTGAATTAATAAATGAAGGAATGTAAATTAATTAATAAATGAAAACCTAAGTGATTTATTTTAAATGATTGAGTGAGTAAATGAAACGAACTATTTCACTTTGCCCCGTATGTACTTGACTGATTGTGCAATTTATTTAAAGTTCAAATAAGCTTAGTATTAACTAAATTACTACTGCATTGAATGTTAGGAGGTCTTAAGTAATATTTAAATTGTTAATAACAAGAACTTTATCATTTTATTGTAAAAAAATAATTTTTGACTTACAACAAAATATCACAATATGAGTATAATTTTTTTTTAATTGCCTGTATTACCAAATGCTTTAATCTTTTTTTCCTGATTTGACTGGACTATAGATGGTACTACATAGTTAAAATAATTCCAGATAGGTGGAGCTAAAAGCAAAGTAAATATTTCACCATTTCACTTTGCCCCATGTTCCCCTACAGTAAATTTCTCACCCAACTGTGCCTATAAACGTAGGAATTAATCGAGTCTACCGCTTTGAAGATTGTGGTATTTTGTACCAGCAATTTAGCCATTCGCCTAATATTCATAATTAATAGAAAAGAGACGTTTTTATCTAAAAGTTTTGATCAAGCATTCTTTATTTCTATACTATGCAAAACAAACGTACATTTCTAAATATTTATTTTTCTTCTCTTAAGGGCTATTTTCTCTTGCTGAGATAGAACTACGTCTGCTTTTATTGCACACATAAAAAAACTTTATGTTGTTAAAATGCTAAAAAAAATCTTATTTTCATCAATCTTAACTTGTCTTCAAGTTTCCTACTTTAGATTTAATGAAGCACTCATAGACATGAATAAAAAATGCCTTCGTGTTGTGATTAAATTGTGATTAATTGTGATGAATCGTGTTAAAGATGGCAGATTGCACGCATTCCTTTGCTAACAGCTGTTTTATTTTGCCAATATAAAACGAAATCGGTGAACGAAATGAAAAGTGCCTTGTGAGGCCAAGATCTAGCACGACATTTCTTATTAATAAGTTCTTTCCTAACTCCTTAATATAAGGACACAAAGAAGAATGAAATGCTGTGTAGTAGCCTGCATATTTTTCCTATTTTATCCAAAAGTTAAAACGCTGAGTATAATCAAATTACCAATAACTTAAAAGCTTGTGCGGTTTTCCCCTGAATGCAAAAACTAAGAAAAAAATTGTTTTGTGTATGTTAACATATTTGTGATTATGAATAACATTCAGAAGGTCAAAAAATGTTTGAACATTTATTGAGTATTTAACTTACTTTTTATTTTGGGTAAATATTTAATTGAAAAGTATTTTAAAAATTCAGTAATTTCTCAAATATTCTAATATTATGATTAAATTTTAAATAACAAATAAAGTTTTTTTTTGTAGATATGTAGTCTTAGAATTTAATGAATAGCTAAATATTAACCATGTAAATATAAGGTCCAATATTACGTGTTTAAGTAGCAAATTTGCGTTAGTATCAAGTATGCTCATTGTGTTTGTGCATTAATGATCTTGCTCTTTTAATGGTCATTTTTTCATTTACCTCCATGCTTATTTTCTCCTTTAAGCAGTACTTAGCGTCATTAACAGTCGTTTATTGTTCGTCTTATAATGTTTGCACACATTGACACCGACTTTTTTTTCTCTTCATTTCGCTAGATTATACCACTTCACATCTTATTCCTTAATTTTTTTAAAAGTAGAAAGATGCAAAGTAGTTACTTCAACTTCATAAAACAATGGTTAGAAACCTTTTTAGTTCTTAAAAAACCGCAGTATTTTAGTTAGAACTCAAGTGCAGAGAATAAATTAGACAAGTTTGCCAATCAAAATGTTAAGGGACATTGATAGTGAATTGCAATCAGATGTTTCAAGCACTTCTTCTGAGAAACCAAAGAATTTATATGCATCTGATAATGTAGAAATAAGTAAGCAAATTGGGCATGCTAATCAGAGAAATTATAGATTTATTAAAGAAATTATAGATTTATAGATTTATTATAGAAAAAAATAAAGTAAAAATTCACTTTTTAAAAGTTCACTCGCACTCTGAAGAAAGTGGCTCCGATTGAAAGGACATAAATTTTATCAACTACGAGGCGGATTAGGTAGGGGAAAGAGTGGTACATGTGAACATGAGGCACATATGAACATGGTATGTTTTACTAAGTTGACTTCAAGCAAAAAATCTTTAAAATTTCTCAGGTAGTGGCTGTACCAGTCCTACCTCTTGGCCATACTTTTAGAGCAATAAACCATTTTTCGTTCTATGGTGACAACTTTGTTGTTTTAGCAGGTGCTGTATGCACTTTTGTCGCTATCTTCTTCACGTGAAAGCACATTTAAACAAACAAATAAACTAAATTTAACAATTGCGAACCATTATATGAACATTCAAGTAAATATTTGACAGTGTTTATTTTTTAAAATTTAGTTAAAAATTTTTATTTTCGCTAGTTAGTTCTAACGTAATGATGGAGCACTTGTGAACACAACATTTAGGGGCACATGGTAATAGTTATCATACCCCTTCCGTAGCATTAATATTAGTGTAGAGTAATATAAACGTTAAAAATAGTGTGCATATCAATAATTAATATTTTTCCATAATCAGTTTCTAAATTTATTGTTATTAAATATGTATTTATTTATTTTTATTTTTTATGTAATTCGTTTTTTATTACTAAATAATTGATCAATAATTTAGTGTTACATAATACTTACAGGAAATAAAGAGACAAAATATGTTCATTTAAATAAAAACGAAGTTCAAAATCATTTTAAAATATATTATCCCACTCTTTATGATGCTTAAAAGCAATATATACAATAAGAATAATTTTTTCATAATAAAATATATTTTGCTCTATGAAGTCTTATTAGTTTTTTTCCTGGTTATCCGGTGATCAGAACATGGTAGGAAACTATAAAATTTGTCAGTGGGCAGAGTTATATATTTGGAAAAAAATATTTTCCTAATGACACAATTACTGTACAATTTAAACTGACACAGTTTGGCTTACAAACCCTTCAATGTAATTTTTATATAATCGTACGTTTATATTTCAAATTAAGAAATATTTTTTTGAAATACATTGTTTATGCTGCATTTTTAATCGTGTTCATATGTGCTTCAGACTTCTTCACATCTGCGCCTCTATAGGAGCGCTTATGAACAATTGAAGACATTTTTTTAAAAATACCGTAAAGTAAAGAAATATATTTTTTAAAATATTAAAAAATTCCATGACACAAAGAAAAGACTATTCAATCTGGCCACATTTTTGCTCAAAGATTTTGATAATATTTTCTGAAAAACAAAGAATTGGGAAAAAAATTTCATTTGTTCTTTCCTTCCCTTACATATATTATCACCAAAAACAATCTTTCTCGAAGTAAGTTCATTGAAGCTGTAGTAGAAACTCATTAAACCCTTTGCCACATCCACTCTGTCTGTTCATTAATCATCGTTACAATATCAATGTTTAACATTCATTATTTGTCAATTTATTTTTCTTAAATTGATATATCAAAGACAAATAAAAATATTTCAGTTATTTTAGCAAAGTAACACTGATTTTTTTTTTTTAACCACGAGAAAAAAATTGATTCAATGAGGTAAATGCACTCATGTAAAAGTATTACCGATGCTCGTTTCTGGAAGTTGAAAATGCAATGAAATTTTCATTGTGAAGTTTCAAACAACATCGATCCTATCAATATGAAACGTAGAAACAATATGTCAACTTCCCTTTTTCATCGTTTCACTGCATGCAGAACAGAGTCCCGAAATTCTTTCAGAAGCTTTTTAGGCAGCCTATTCAGCAAACTGACTTCTCTTTCAACATTTCTGTTCCCATTTCCATCGGAATTGAATTACCTTAGCTGAAATATGACTTGAAAGCTTTTTCAAAAGGAAAGTACTGCATTTGATTTTCCCCAAAATAGACTGTGAGAGGGGGGAAATGCTTTCCTTTCTCTCAGATAAACTTACAAGTTATACATAAATTAGACAGTATATAAAAGTGACTAATTGACAGTCTACCACTAAACTATTGAAAACTAATTGACATTATACCACACTCATTGCTAGTATAAATCTGACACAATATTTCGAATTAGGCAATCAGAGTTGAATTTTACCCCACCTGTAAAAAGTAAGTAAAAGCCAACTTTCAAGTTCAATCTTTTCAAGTTCATTCTTTTAAGTTCATTGACAGCGATTAATAAATCTCTATTTTTTAGCTAAAATATCGGTCTCAAAATTGTATCTTTTTAGATTAAAAACATTTATCTCTTCAGATAAAACTAGCATTGGTTGGGAGCTTACTTCCATTTTTGAAATGGATAGTTTCAGGACTGTACCTAGAATTAAGTTAAATCCCATTTGGAAAACCATAGAAGGTATTAAAGTGTCAAGGTCTGCCTGGATCTAGCAATATAAATGGTATTTCGTATTGATCTTTTATGGTAACATATGTATTGTAGAATCAGCAATCAAAATTTTGGTGGACTGGCAAATCGTTGTCAGAGTTGTATTTCTGAAGTTGAAAACCATTCCCCTTGTAAAATCAACGGATTATCAACTACGATTTTAACGTAACTTCGTGTTTTGAACTTCGTACTAGACGTTCAATTAAACAATACAGCCTGAGTAAAAACTTTAAGGCCAGTATAATTTTCTTTAAAAAAAGGAAAATGAAATTAAAGGGATTTTAATATTATTGTATTATTAATTATTAACGTTCATTGGTAAGAAATAACGTGACAGACAGGATTTGTAAAGCATGCAATAACCAAAAAAGCAGTGGTTTATTCAAAGTTAGTATTTCAGCTTGAGTAAAAACTTTTAAGGCTACTAGTATTTTAAAAAAACTGCTAATACTTATACTGTAATAAATGTCACCTCAGTTAACAAGATTGTGGAAACCCTTCAACTTGCAGTTTTGTGATTAATTTCTTCAAAGTTTTTGTCCTACTTGTGACGATATCGTAAGATAAAAAGTTAACTGTTCAAGAAAGAGGGCAAATTGAAGCTTTTTCTTCAACAAGTATAAGGAGGCGTACTGTTGCGAAAAAATAGGAAGATCGAAGACTGAAGTCAACATTTCTGCTTGATTTAAACAAAATTAGGGTAAAAAGAAAACCTGGGAAAACTTAAAGCTTTGTCCTCGCGTCATGGAAGAAGAGTTTGGAAATTATTACATTACCTGAAAAGTACTCAACCAAGAAACTTATTCAGACGATAGGTTTAAATGTTTGTCAAAAACGATATATAACACAATTAGAAGGTGTGGAAATTTTATTAATGCTGCAAAATTGCTTTAACTTCATTTATTGAAAATGCACAATATAGAGCGTTTCAACTTTAGCTAGGAAAACATGACCTGGGATAACCAACAAATACAAATAATTTTTTTCTAACGAAAAGAAGTGGAGTTCGATGGACCAAACGGACGGAAGTACTATTGGCATGATTTACGAAAAGAAAAAGAAATATTCTACAAGCGCCAATTAGATGGAGGCTCTGTCAAAACTTGAGAGTGCTTTGCTTACAATGGTGTGTGCTCAGTTGCGTTTGTTTCAGGTAAAATGGACTCACCAGCATATCAAAATATCCTCCCAAGTCATCTTTTACCAAATGCTGAATTTATTGCTGGAGAAAATTGAAAATATCAGCAAAACATTGCATCTATTCATCCGAGTAACAGTGCAAAAAATAGGCTCCAAGTAAACAATGTTGAAACTTTGAAATGACCAACTAAGTCTCCAGATAGAGAACTTATTGGGTGACTTAGCAAAAAGAGTTTATGCAAAGGAAAGACATTTTACTTTATCAATAGAGCTGAAATCTACCATCGATGATGAATGGTAAAAAATACATCCCGAATTTTGTCAAAACTAGTTTCATACATGAAAACAAGAATATTTGAAGTAATTTGAAGGAATGGCTCCCACACAAGCTTAGAAATATTTGAATTTTTGGCCTCATATGCTTTTTTCTATGTTGGTCTTAAAGATTTTACTCAGGTTCAAATATTGATCTGTAATATTTTCTGATAATGAAACACTTACCATTAATTTTTTTTTGTCTTTTTTACTTGTATTTAAGGTAAATAATTATCACTCATATGATTTTTTGATCGTAAGATTAGGTTGTTTCCAATTTCTCAAAAAAGTGCACTGGACTTAAAGTTTTTACTCAGACTGTACTCCATTAATCATATTAGACTATATGAGGATTGATTGCATAAATAAACTACAGCTGGTGTTTTTTTACTGTATAATTCGCTTCAAATTGTTTTAATCAGAATTGGGTTTCAATTTCTTTAAAATGAAAAATAAAATTTAAAAAAAAAAAAAAAAAAAAACAATTTCCCCTGTTTTTACTGAAATCTCGAAATGAGTTGCATTCAACTTTAAAACTCAAATATGTCTTTGAGTGTAAAAATATTTTTAAAACTGTAAAATCATTCCTAGTGTTGTACTCGCATTTTATCTCATTATGATCGCAAAATGGTTTTTCTTGTTAAAGTAATGCAATCCAATAGTAATGCAAGCAAGAATTGGGTCAGTAGTTTGTGATCATCTTGCAAACGTTATTTTGAAAATGATGTGCAGATGTATTTTCATGATGATGCAGCAAATGCTGATAAATATTTAAACATTTTCATCGAATTCCAGCGTTAACAACATACTTCAAAATCGAGTTTAATATTCAAATCGAGCTTAATGTGCCAGCAGTAACATCTGCGGATGCTAGAAATACATTCTTTCAAGAATACCGCCACCAAATATTTACCAAACTTGAGTTTTTGTATACAGTATTATTTATTATGTTAATGCATCTCTGTCACCAATAGTTAATTTTCTTGCATTTAAGTTTATGAAGTGTTTCAACGGAGCAAATTCAAAATGCATTTCGTTACACATTCAGAGTACTGAAGCATTTTTTCTAATTAAAATGCTCCAAACGTGTACCGGGAAATAACAGTGTAATGTACTATATTGATTTTTCTTAAGCTTGAATAAGATCGTATTAGGAAATGTTGTTATTGCATTAGTCATATTTATCATTTTTCCGTATTTTTCCAGTTATCAGAAATAGAAAACCCAAGCATCAATCAACTAGTCATTGAATGTGCTGCTGTATACGACAAAGGTACTACTTAATAACGTTTATCATTTGCATGATAGTGTCACTTAATCAATAAGTATGTTATACTTCATCATATTTTTGTGTAATATTTTTAAAACCTTTTGACACACGAATTATGTATGCTGGACTCTGCGGGTCGATGATATAGTACCAATGATGGTAATAACCTAAGCAGAACATTTAAGGATACTTTCTTCCAGGAAAGTTTCTATTGACTCAAAAGTGTTCTCAAAATTCTTAATTCAAAATTGAAAACAACAATTGAACGCTTTTTGAGCAATAAAATAAGTGAGCTTTTGGAATGTGTTCTAAAACTCACTCATCATTAGCTACTAGTTTTCAGTAGGTTGGGGAAGACTATATTGGACCACTGCTTAAATTGGACCGGGGTCTTAAAATCTAGCGTAGAGTTATGTGCTACACTCTCCCGGTGGAAATACAAAGATTTGTGTCTGAAACCTTTGAGGATGAAGTTTCGTCACATTTCGATCTGCATAGCTTGAGTAACGATGTGATTTGTGTTGAAAACGTCTTCGATCTTATTATGAGAACTTGTCTCTAGTAGAATAATACTAATATTTGTAAACGGAGAAAATTGCTTTAATATTATTATAAAGAGTATTTAATGGGGATTACAGCAATGTATTTACATGCACGATTGGGAAACTTGTTGACAAGGTATAAATAAAAGAATAAAAAATGGCGTGTTTTCCTTTATTGGACCGAAAAAAATTTCCTGAATCGGACCGGTGCACAGTGGGGCGAAAACGCCAAAAAGCGCTTAAAAGTGTTTTTAAACCTCTCTCGCTTGTTTATTTACACAGGCATGTTATAATGGATTTTTCTCGATTTGCTTGGGCTCAGGGATCCAAAGTTCGCAGGTTTACGCAGCTAATTCTTTTTCAGGGTCTTTCTACAGACCATTTATGACTAATTAATATTAATTTCTAAGAGGACATTTTTTTGTAGAGTGTTTTGAAAAAAATAACCTTGAATTCCGAAGTTTTTGGTGCTGATCAAAACCGATTTTTGGTTTGAAAATTCGATTAATCATTTTTTTCGTCCCATTACTATCGTTGGACACGAGAGAAATTAAATATACCCGCCTTTAATAGGAAAAAAAACATTGACAGCTTAAAAGCAATTTTTGTAAATTCCCGCACTCATGGTTTTTCGACTTTCTAAAGGCTCTTTTCAGCTTTGTAGTGGACGAAAGGCTCAAAAATTCCAGTTCTGATTGCCTACGTGGTAGGCCTGTGCAAATTTATTAATCCTCAATTGGTTTAGTATAGGAAAAAAACATTTATAAGCGTTTTTTGGCGTTTTCACCCCACTGTGCGGTGGTCCAGTTTAAGAATTTGTAATTAAGCAAGCCTTTTTACTTATCACGTTATAAAATAAGTGATTAGTGTAACTCAATAATGTACTTAGGATTATTTTGAGCATATTTTATAATTTTAACACTAATTCAGGAAATTCATTTTGACTTTTTGTTTTTTTCAAGCACACTTGCTAGATGCTGCCACCTATAAAACTAGGTGTTTATCCAATAAGCTTGAATTTCAGTTTTGTTAAATATAGTTTATCAATTTGACTGAAATTTGTGCTTGTTCGCGTTACTTCTGTTGACTGGTTACTTTATAATATTTCAAGGACCGGTAGTCCTGTTTAAGAACATGAAATTCAAACAAACTTTTTAATTAATTTATAGAAAATAATTTAGTGGGGGCATTGAAATGCACATTTAGGATTATTTTAAATATAAATCAAGGCTTATTAAAGCATTCACACTGGTTTTTATTAAATAATTTGCTTAGAGGCTTCAATCTCATAAAATAGATTTTTCTTGCTTCCTTTCTTCTTAGCCAGAAGCTTCAATTTCAGTTTTGTCAGATAAAATTCCTTGTTTTTTGTTTTTTTTTATTTGACTGAAATTTGTGCTCGTTAACCATTTTTTTTAGTTGATTTCTTTATTGATTACAAGCTACGTTAATTTCTATGATTCTTGGTTTTAGAAGATGTCTAAAAGGGGAAATGTGGTTCTTAGGCAGGAAAAATAATGGAAAGAGCCTTAGCTGTTTGTAGGAATGACGATATGGGTTTATGCTATAAACTTGGCTAACGATAACGGTGTAATAATGCTTCCTCTTCCAGCAGACACTAGGCATCGTTTACAGTCCTTAGACGTAGACTTTTTCAAGCCTCTGTCCACATATTTCAATCGAACCTGTGATACGTGGATGCGAAAACATCCGATGAAGTCCATTACCCAATATAAATTAACAGAATTGTTAGGTGACTCTTATGGACAAATTGCAAGTGCTTCCAATATTCTGTGAATGGATTCTCTAGAAAAAGAGTATGACCTGTTAGTACGATTGTGTTCATTGACAGCGATTTTACAGCAACCGAGTCAGAAGTTTGTAGTCCAGATGAGATTACCAAAGTAAACATGCTACATAAATGAAAAATTATCATATAAGCTTTGTGCTACAATATGATTAAGGTGAAAAAACAACGTAAATAACGCACAAATATTGGAGAAAATAAAGCATATAGCTATTTCAAGGCTACAATGGAGCCTCTTCATCAGTGCAAAAAGCTCACCAACACAACCAAATGTTGCGAGAGAACTGTGAGTTCTCTCTGAGCCTTGAAATAGCTATATGCTTTATTTTCTCCAATATTTGTGCTTTATTTACGTTGTTTTTTCACCTTAATCAAACATGCTACATGTTCGGTGTCAGCTGTTTAAGATGCACAAGAACGATGTGCGGATAAAATGAATACAAGATCCGAGGAATCAGTGGTTAGTTCTCATCAAGTTATGATCGTCGGTTCTATTGATGATTTTGTTAAGGTGGCACACATATTACCTTTGCATAAAAAATAGAAGGCAGAAGAAGGAAACCTACTTCGGCAAACGTTCTAACGTCATCGCCACAGAAAAAGGACATCATTTACTGTTACGGTCCAATTTAGGAAGCGCATGGTTCAATATATTCGCATATACTCCTAAATTGGATTTTTGCAACTTTGTCAAAAATAATTTTTTAAAAAATTATCGTAATATTTACAGGAAATGTAAGTACCTATGGCGGTTCCTAATTAAATTTGGCTTCAGATGCTTTAGTTTTCATTTTTGTTTCGCTTCACATTTAGAGACACTGGTCTCTTGTTCTTAGGGGGTCCAAAATGGGCAGTCTTTCCCTACAACTGATCTGGGGATTTCTTTTATGAAGATGCGCTAAACGAACTAAATTCAAGAGAAAGAATACTGGAAAAAATTGACCACGTGAAGTACTTTCTCCTCGGTGAATGAAACCTTGTAGAATAGGGAGTGGTAAATAGACACAATATGATTTGTGTCTATTTGCTAAAATCTGTGTATGAAATAAACGGAGCGAGTATTAATAATGTTAATGCAATAATAAGTTAAGATTGAAATCCAAAGCGACAATTAGCAAAATTTTTTCTGCTTCTTCTCGTACTTATTTTTGTAAAATCGACCTGCAAACTACATTCAAATTAATATTAATTCTTACCAAAGAGAGCAGCAAACTTGTAATCTGGTGTCTTATTTTTAATTCACTTTGAAGTTTTCACTGAACATTTTGGCTTATCTACCTGGATGTATGTAATATTACAAAGATTTTTTAAAACTTGTTTCAGATAAACTTTGGTTATGCCACGGCCATCAAAACAGAGCGCACATCACCAAAGTGAACTGCGAAGAAAACATTATGTACAGGCTTAATATTGAAGTAAGTTTATTTTATGATAGGAAAATTAAAAAATTAAGGAATATTGCAGAAAACGAAGTTAATAAATTAAATGTTTGTATTTTTATAAGCACTCTAGTAGCCACCATAATCGTACCGTAAAAGCTATTATT
The DNA here is from genome assembly GCF_026930045.1 of Uloborus diversus. NCBI lineage: Eukaryota > Metazoa > Arthropoda > Arachnida > Araneae > Uloboridae > Uloborus > Uloborus diversus. Next base: position 73,841,075 of record NC_072740.1, read on the forward strand.
TAAATAATATCACCGAAGATGTTTCAAAAGGTCTAACTGAATGAATTTCTTAGTAAATACAAATGAATTTGGTCATTGAGAAACTTACAAATATACAATTCCCTCGAAAATTATAAATTCGTATAAAAATGAGCGTTTATACGATCTGTGAAGACAATTCATCAAAACAATTGTAAGAATTTCTGCTGTTATTCGCAATGCTTGTCAAGTTAACTGAAACGTGCACTTCGCACCATTTGTAAGTATTAGTTAGTTTTGGGTTGGAAGTATTTGGTACAAATTTACTTCTTTTTGAAAAAAATTTCTAACTATTTTGTTAGCTTTGAAGCAACTCGTACTCAGTTAAATTTGGAGCTGAATTACGATTGCTTTGATTGTTGTATTTGTAGAATGATATGAAACTTTGACTTTTTTCAGTTGGAGTCTAGAGTCATGTGTATGCATTCTTTAGATGACGACACCATGCTCTTAGGAACATTATCTCACTTTGTACATTCATATTCCACAAAATCTAGGTAAGAATCTGACTATGTAATTGTAAATATTAACTTTTGCCCTCTAGATAATGTGTTAAATGGGAGGCAAAAAAAAAAAAAATAATACGCATTTTTTTCCTTACTTTTTAAGACAAAAATACAATTTCAACTAAATTTCCAAAAATAATTTATGAAGCTGCAGTACTAAATAAAATGAAAATTATGCTCTATAATATTATTCTTACCGTGCCGACTACAAAATTCATAAACTTCTAATTCGGAAGAGGCGCAGACTAGTCGCGTAGCAAAGGAGGATTAGGGAGTCTAGCCCCTCCCCTCTAAAGACCTAAAAATGAATAGGTGCGTACATGTATAAGGAGCAAAGTGTAAGGAGCAAAGGGATGTAAGTGAACTTTTTTTACTTTTGAGTAAAGCACATGCAAAGTTCAATCCGTAGTAGGCTTTCATTGAAAAGTTTTTCTAAATCATGATGTATAGCAGTATTTACCAGGACCACTAGTACCATTTCTTGCCCTAAGTGCTTCTTCTAACATTTGTACTAGTTAATATCCTTTTTTTTTAAGTTGGCACCTACACTCCTTTGTTTTTAGGTTCTTCATATACGTTTGTGTCAAGTATTTTTCCCACGCGTGAAAATTTTCCTTCGCGTCACTGGCCTAGAAAATGTAAACGTTTGCAGCTGTAGTGATATTTGCCACATATATAAATTAGAAACTCTATTGTTTCTATCAAAACCGAATCTCGGTTGTTTCATAGGGAACTTCTTATTTTGATGATTTCAACTCGTAATGGCTTTTAGCATTCAGTACTCTCGCGAGAATATAAGTTCTTAGGTGTAAAAAGCTGCAAGAAAGAAAGTATACAATATTAGAGAAAACTTGATGCATTGACGATATTAAGAGAAAAAAATAATTTTCTGTCTATTTCAACTGCTAAAATAAACCGAATTTTGTCCCCCATTTTACGGAAAATGCATTACATGATACATTATAATTTTTTCTTGGCAACATTTGCCAAGCACTGCTTTGTATGACCAGCATTAGGCTCTTTGTAAAATATGAAACTCGCAAATTGCGAAGTCAACTTACATATTAAGCACTTAACTTAACCTTTAAGTTAGCATAAGTAAACTAACTTTGTCCTAAACTTTCCACAATCTTTTTTTTTAGCAATCAAAGCACTATCATCCTTTGGCTTGATAAAAACAGCGAACAGTGTCTCTTTTTCATAACTCTTGCTTGTAATACGTAATTATTAATGTTGATATCGAAGACATTTGAGTTACCAAATGTTACTCAATTCATTACTAACTCCAAATCTTTCTTCACTATTTCTATAATTATGTTTATTTTCAGACGTCTTTTATGGGAAATTAGACTAAATGACTCTGTGTTGACACTAGCATCTCATGAAGAGGATGACGTAATGCAAGTGTACGCTGGGTTAGCTGATGGAACTGTTGCAGTTATTGAGGCAAGGTTTTAAACAATATTTGTGGACATTTCTTTTTCCTTCTTTTATTTTCAGTAATATGAAGTTTGATTTAACGTTTGTTGTTTCATGCATGAATATCTCAGAAAAGATTTTAGGCCAGTACTGTCGTGGGCAGGTAAACGACAGTATCTTCATGAATGAGTTTTTAAGATATTTGAAGAAACGCGTTACTAACAATTGGGAAATGCTGGAATTAGAGGTTTTTTCGCGCTTTTTTTTTGGGGGGGGAGACCAAATGAACAGGCTTGTACAATAAAGCTAACGGATAGTAGATCCCAAAACTGCAAAAAAATGAAAATGAAAAATTTACAGTTACCACGGCAGAGCAGTAGTGTGTCAGTAGTATTTCGGTGAAAAAATAAAGGTTGCTTTTAAGTCAATTCGTTCTTTGCATGACTTATAACCTTTCGTCATTTAGATTTATGACGTTTTGAATTTGCGTCGATATATTTCGATCTATAAGCAACTTTGATCACAAGATCGCTGAAAATTCAAAAGCTGAAAAAGGACAACTTTAACCTTAGTTTTCAGTTGTTAATGTTATTTCTTTTTACATCCAACAATGGCCCTTTGCATAGGCGACTCGTATGGAAGACAAAAGAGGCAACTTCCTCCTCACTTCTAAAAGTAAAGGGGCTAGTCACTTCTTCAGAGTTAAAAATTAACGATCGATTAAGAAATGATTCTTTACAGGGTGAGTTGATTCATTTTCCTAAACTAAGAACAAAAGATAAAACTTTTATGACTTTATTTCATAAGAATGGAACTGTGGATTGGAAGGGGGGGTCTACGGTGGTCTTCTTTTCCAATTTTGGAAGCCATATTCCATTTTTTGAGGTCATTTAATCAGGAATATTAAAAAACAATAATTACAAAAATCCAATTTTACAAAAAAAAAAAAAAAAAACTCTGCGCCCCCCCCCCCCCAGCTCCCAAATCTCTTTTGACCCCGCTGTTTTAATACGCCTGCCACCTATGATCCTTTCTCTAAAGTATTGCTTTTGCGAACCTATGTTTATAAATTTAATAAAGAGAAACAACGTGAGACATTTGAAAGTTAGCTATATGATCATTCTCGAGAAAATTGAGAAGAGTCAAGGTTTACTGTGTTTCTAATAATATTCTAAAAGTTCAATGATATTTGCATCGTGTCGATTGACCTCTCAATCTGAAAATTCGAACACGTCGCTCTAATGTACACGCTAAGCACTAACAGAACGAACTAGCAGTAGTATATCACCAGTTTTTTTACAAATGCGTGAGAGAATCTATCTACATACTTTAATACCGAAATGTAAAACTAAACTTCATTTTTTGTTCGTTTAAATATTTTGAATTCGGAAGTCAAGTCAGTTTGTCTTTAAAAAAAATTAAATATTTAAGATGAAACGGGTTTTGAAAAAACAAAAGTAAATTAAATTATTTTGAAATGGTTAACAAAACTAAACACAAAACAATTATCCGCATTTTTTACTCGAAGTTAAAAAATTTCCCTTTGCATTTAATTGATATTCTTAACTAGACCCACTCTGAGTTCAAAAACCTTCACACATAAATCAAAGGTTATTTTCTTATTCCTGACTATCTTGTTCGCTACTAAGAATGACGTAACTCGACTACACGTGACGTAAATAAAACTACTTCTAAGAAAAAGGAGATGAATAATTATACGCTTTTCTTTTAGAAAATGAGCTTGCTCATTACAAAACACTGCTTCAAAAACGGCATTTGATTTACTTCTTAAATATTTTTATGCAAGGAGTACAGCCATTCAGGAAAACTTTGAGCCACAATATCCCTATTTTAAACTGGCCCTCTCACTGTAAAAAAAATTCGGAAACGTTTCTGAGTATATCGTGCAGCTGCGGTTCATGAAATTTTCAAAAACGTTTCTGAGTATTTCGGAATTCTCTTTCTGTAATGTCCGGAAACGTGTCTGAGTATTTCGGAATCCTCTTTCTGTAATGTCCAGAAACGTGTCTGAGTATTTCGGAATCCTCTTTCTATAATTTCCAGAAATGTTTCCGAGTATTTTGGAATCCTCTTTCTGTAATTTTCAGAAACGTTTCTGAGTATTTCGGAATCCTCTTTCCGTAATTTCCAGAAATGTTTCTGAGTATTCTGTGCAGCTGTGGTTCATGAAAGTTTCGAAAACGTTTCCGAGTATTTCGGAATTCTCCAAACAATTTTCAAAAACGTTTCTGAGAATTTCGGAATCCTTTTTCCGTGATTTTTTCTAAAAAATAATTCTTTACTATAGTATTGCATGCCATATCAGTTTCAATTCTTTCATATCTAAGAGCAATGAAACAAGCAATTTTAGAATCATTCGTGCATTTTTTTTTCTGAATTTCTAATGACAAATAGCATGGTTAACAGCATAACATATGCACAGTTATAAATTTTTGAAAATTTATGAAATAATATAGTAGTTTCATTCATAATCACAAAATCGTCGGGGGAGGGAAGGGGAGTACTTTCTCAAAAGTGGGATTGTTTGTTAAACAATATTAAACTTCAGTTTTTCTCTCAATATTTTCAAAACAAAATTATCAACATATTGTATTTTTAATGCAGAACTTAAAAACATATCTTGTATCAAACTTGATAGCTTTTATTTTCGGATAAAATTTGACAGAACTTACCTACACTTTGCGTTCCGAAATTCGTTCACGTCAAGTCAATTTCTTTGACGAACAAAGTGTACCGAAAAGTACCAACAGAGAAATTGATGAATTTAAATATGACACCAAAGTCCCCCGGCTGGAACCATTCGGGTTTATTCTTCTGTTCTTGCCCTTTTCCAGTTTATCACAAATATAGATACTTAATCAAAATAGGTTACTGATTTTATTTTTAGAGTGTGCGCAAAATGCATTATATATTTTATTTATTAAAACATTGAACTCTATTACATAATTATTCCATTTCATACATACGCGAGTCCCCCGCCCCCCCCCCCCACACCATAAGAGTGATGGTGCACCCATAAAATGATATAAAGCGCCCCCCCCCTTAAAAAAGCAACCCCTTAAAAATGTCAATGGCACAGTCTGCGTGGTGAACGCCCCTCGTCTTCTCCCCATATGTGCATTGCATATTAGTAACATAGTATTTAAAAAATGATCACTTTTAAAACGATGACATGAAATAATATTACTTTTTATTTCGGCATGTAAATGCAGCTGTTCCATTTTTGCCACTGACTCATTCCTCCTGACTGTCCTACATTAAACTAGTATATCCACGAAGGAAATGTTATTTTCGGAACAACTAATGTCAAGGAATTTTTTTATTGTTAACCACATTTAACAAAATGAATAAGCACATTTTTAAATGAATGAATAAATTATAATAAAAAAAGATAATACTGGCACATTTTTTGTGAAACATATTACAATACTAGAAAATATTTGCATTACGATATTTTTAATGAATTAAAAATTGATTTTTTTTTTCTTTTTGAACCGAAATGTATGTACATCCAAGTATTTCGAAATAACTTTTCTGTGATTGCTTCTCAAATATAAATCTTATTTCTTTTGCGTAATTAATCAATTTCAGTTGGTTACAACAAATAGTACACCGCGCACATAGGTATGTAGGATAAATTGAAATTAATTCGATAAACCCAAAAACAGTTACAATTTTAGCCTCATCAAATGCAAATCAACAAAAATATAAATGTATATAACAACATGTTTTAAAATATTCATTAATACTTACAAGTGAACATGAGCGGAAGAAAATCTAAGTACCTCCATTACAACTGAATAAGTAATCCAAAGGGTTTCGTTTCATTAAGTATAAACACGGGTGTTGAAACTATTCACGCTTAAACACACAATATATATCTAATTATGGTCGCATTGGAAATTATAAAGAAGCAAATGGTTATTAACTAACTTAATAGCTGCGTACATCGTCTAAAAAATCAAGGGCAGTCCAAAATGCAAAGGCGTAAAATTAGTTTCGACGCATTTTACTACTCTCTAGACATGAAATAACAAGTAATCCAATGCTAAACAGTTGCTGACTGCAGCAACCATAGATAAGAAAAAAAATAAGTTCTCGTTATTTCCGACTCTTTGGCGCCCGGGTTGGAAGGATGAAATAGGTTTCGAAGCGTTGCGTCATCACTTCCGCTTCTAGATTTCTTGAAAAAACAAAAAGCTTTCTGAATATTGAGGTATTCGCTATTGGATGAAGGATTCCTACTATTTCGGAAACGTTTCCGATATATCCAGAAACGTTTCCGATATATCCAGAAACGTTTCCGAAATTTGTTACAGTGCTCATATTTTCATAGCATTGCGCGGCAAAAAAAAAAAAACTTTCAAAGCGCTTCTGACACTATTTTCTTGGTGGTTCTTATGTAAAACCACCCCTAAATCCAAATACAGTGAAACCTGTGTAAGTTGACCACTTACGGTGCACTACTTTAGTGGTCAACTTAAACAGGTGGTCAACTTAAAAAGGTTGCTTTATATGATAAGGGCTAATTCCGTGCCTGAAAAAAGCGGTCAACTGAGACAGGTGGTCAACTTTATAGGTTTTACTGTATGAACACAAGCTTCCCCAATAAGCAACCATTTTATGGAGATAGTGCCCCCCCCCTCCAACTTTTTTAAGTTTTAGACAGTTTTATAGCCATTGTTTTTCTTGAAGGAGAAAAGAGCATTATATTAACCGCTAACATTCTTCTGAGGGGCTAGAGAGATGAGACATTCAAAAGTATGAATGTTTGTAGCAAGGATGGACGCTTATGTGGTTATTTCCCCTTACATTTTTTGGAATAATTAAAAACGATCTCTTTTTCTGGGTACTTTTTTCCTCCACGATTTGTTTATTTATTTTTCGGTGTAAAATCAGAGTATCGCCTCACCGCCGTTAGCTACATGTCCGAAAGAATTTTGAAATTGTATAAAAAATTTGAAAAAAAATTGTGGAAGCATCACATGTTGCATACGAGTCACCTCACCGATTTTTAGTATAGAAACTTCCTGTATTATTTGCATCCATTCAACTTACATTCACAGTTATAGTTAAAATTAAAAATGAAATTAAGTATGCATATAATGTAGCATTATTTATAAATTAAAGGTGCCAAATAAGGCCAACTTAAATTACACGTCTTTATACACACTTTTGACGGTTGATAACACTTTATCATCAGTTAGGCTCTCTAATGTTGATAAAACCACGATGTAGCAAAATTTTGCTGTACTACATAGAAAAACAGAGGATTGGTATTATTAGTCTACATGGCCTTATTTGGCGCATCCACCTTATTTCACTTTCTGGGGAGACACCGCTCCCATTGTTAATCACTTCATGACATTTTTAAGATGTTACTTTGAAAAGAGAATGCTTTGCGTACTGCTTTCGCATTAGCATTCCTTTTTATTTGAGAGGTTATGATTTCTTTACAAAACAAATTTCATTTTTATGCAGAATATAGAAGGCCAGGCACCAAAACCAGAAATATTTTACATTATGATTGGATCAAGTCCAGTAACCTGTTTGCGACTGGTTGAGAGAAAGCTCTGGTGTGGAACAGGAAACCGTATTGTCATTCTAAATGCAAGGTAAGTGTTCCCTCGAAGTTTTCACTTTCCAAAATGGTTTTGAATTCAATTAACTGAGACAAATTTTAAAATTATTATATTGAATATCATTTAAATTAGCTGTGTTATACCTTCATGCGAGTTGCTAATTTACTATATTTTTTCTTTATGTTGCTCAGTATATTATTATCACTGATTAATATATTTAAATCCAATTTAGGGCTCTTTAATAAAAAGAATATCTCAGTATGTTAATTTCAAAATTTTGAATTTTGTTTCAGACACATTCTGAGGTATTTTTTGCATATTATTCATGTATGACACATAACGATGTTCTTTCTAACTTGATAAAATAGATTTCATGAATAAAAGTCATTTGCAATTGTAAACGGAAACAGTATTATAATTTTTAAACAACTGCGCTGATTTTATGCTGTTAGTTTCAGTGACTTTTCTCACTCAAAAGTGAATGAGTTGAAGCAACACATCTTCTGGTTCTCCGCAAAGGCAGGAATCATCTTTTTTAATTGTCCATCCAGAAACGAAAAAAAGCTCTCTTCTGATGATTATCGTCCCTTATAAATTATTTTTTCATTTTCCATTTACAAATTCTTTTCTAAAAAGCTGACAACTCGAGCTTTCGAAAATGTTCCAATAGTTTCCTGAGGCATTTCTGATATTCATGGACTACCAAGTATGGTATACATTATTTTGTGCATTTTTGGACTTCAGATGTGACGCGAATGTTATAAATAGTATTTACTTTATGTGTGTACTTTTCTTAGTTTTATCATTGCAGAGTCCAGAAAAAGCAAACAGAATAAAACTAAATCACTTCTTATTATTCCTCTAAGAAAATTACTCTTCTTTCAGGACGCTGGATGCTATTGACCAGTTCCAAACATCATCCAGCTGTTTGGATTACATTTCCATGCTAGTTTCGGATGACAGAGGCGTCTGGTTAGCCATCAGGGGATCTTCCATACTCCAACTGTGGGATTCGCACAACCTAACCTGTAGATTACTATTTGATGTGAAAGACAATAGATATCCCCGCTCGCCAAAAGTAAGTACTGCTCGCAATATAACGCACGAACCCTCGCACAAGTACTTCCAAAACATACAGTTCGCCAGTTTATAAATAAAAGAGGGATTATTGAAGCTTATTATTCTTTCTTTCAGTATGTCTAGCATTTTATTTTGTCGACAAAAATCCCTATGTCAGAAATATGAAAGTGGAAATTCTTATAGCACTTTTTTTAGTTTAACTTGCTTGGTATTTGATAACCAAAGTGTACCGCTACATGTTAGGGTAACTAGTTTGGATATTGTCATTATCGGAAGGAAAGTGCTTTTTCGCGCTCATGGTATTAGTTTGCAGTTTTATTATGAAATCTAAACTTCTAACGAGAAAGTAAGAGTATCTTATTATCAAAAGTTAATTTACTCACTACACCTATAAAACGTATGCATTCTGTTGTATGTTCCTGCTTTTCATAGTTTTTGTAGTTCATAGTTACGCCAACATTAATGATTAAAATCCAACAGGACGGTAATGGTGCTAACGTGAGCTGATGAGTATATGGCACCAGCTCAGAGGAAGACTTTAATGATTCGCAGCTGTATGATGATAATGATCATGACCCAGATGATTTGCTTCGAATCATACAGGATATAGAGAGAAAAATCTGCTAGTTTTGGGGAGAATTAGGGATGAATAACGAAACGGTGTTTTCGTTGCACAATGTATTAAAAAGAAAGTAACCGTGATGTCGTATAAAGTATCATACAGTGGCTAGACACCATGCGCAACCCCATTTAGAAACAAAGATACTTTGTTGCTTTGTATATTCTTCTTGGAAGGTGTTTTGTTTTTGCTGCGTGTAATAAAAAGATCCAGAATAAGTTATCCAATTGCTCTGAAGTCCCCTCTGAGGTTTGATGGGTCCGACAAATCGCGGAAGCCAGGTCTCACGAGAGGCTAAAAAAATACCTTGGCGACTAGTTCTTGCAAAGTACGAATCTTTCACAAGCCATGTTATAGTTAATTTCCCTGAAAACTCTGAGAAATGATTTGCCTGGCGCTTAAAAACGTTTCCTGGTTTCTAAAATTTTAAAACTAATTTCGGTCTCTGTATATCAAGGGTGATTTCTAACTCTGCTTTTCTGGAAAAATAAATTTCGCCATTACATAAACACATAGTATTAGTTACGACTCAGGATTCAATTGCATTTCAGTACTCGAAACTTTACGAATTCACACCTGATGCTATATATATATATATGAAGATTTTCATCATATATATATATATATATATATGATGATGATGAAAATCAAAATAAAAATCATCAAATAACTCTCTGATTTGTCACTTTCATGCCTTGCTCAAATTTTGAATAAATGCTGCATGTCTTTTAATTTCCTGATATTTTCAGATTGGAGAAGACGAAATGGGAGGTTCTCGCATAACAGCATTGCTTCCATTTTCTGGTAGTGTCTTGGTCGGAACAGCAGAAGGTTCTTTAATTATTTACGATGTGGTTACAAAATTGTCTCGCAGTCCCAGTTCTGCCGAGTTTTCTTCATCCGCACCAAGACGAACGGCTCCTGTTGATCATATTCAGCAAAAAATACAAGTAAGCGTTTCTTTAAAAAGTTCTGTCATCGTATTTTTTTTTCTTTTTGATAAAAGTAATGTGAATCCATTTCTGACGATTATTAACAAATATGAGCTCCTGACAGGTATTTATTGTGCAAGAAAATACGTAACAACCCGTCACAGTATCCAGAAAATGAATACTTCAACCAGCTGTTCGGTATTTGCTTTCAGTTCTGATATAGTTTCGGCTACATGGCGTTAACTTGTAGTTTCAAACTATTTTAGGAATAGTGATATAATATAGAGAATTAAAACAATATTTCAAGTGTCATAACTTTTTCAATTTGTTTGAATATAGTGCTTTATTTTTATAGCAACTTCACGTAACCCATGAGCACTAAACGAATATGAAATAGGTCTTATTTGCTCATTTTATTGTTGTTGTAAATCTGGGACAGCAACGGCAATATTTTTTGTTTTTGAAAAGCAACCTGTTTAATCTCATTTTATTCTTTTACAATACATTCTTGCCTGTATAGTCATTTATATTGTTTCCAAGAGCAATTCCCAGTGGTGGCTCTTCTTAGATTCCTAATAGGTGTAGTGAAATATTTCTGTAAAAGAAATCAAAATATACATTTAATCTGTGCTACCGAAGTATGATTATAAAATCTCAATTACCATTTTCCGAATTGTTTTCTTTCTTAAAAGCTCAATTATTGCCTATCAACTGTAAGCAAAGATACACTAGTCGTTTCTTCGTTGATATTGCAATATGCTTTAACACTCTTAAAACTTGTGCTAAACATATCACAAGCGAATGAGATTTTTCATTCATAATTTATTATTTCTCAAGCATTTTAGTTGCAACTGAATCTTCGTACGAAAATTTATAGCTTAAAATGATTATCTTTGACCCCGTTGCATGCATTGAAATATCTACCGGAGTTTGGCCCAAATGAGAACTACATATTTGCGCTAAACAACGTTTGATGTAACATTTAATTTATAGCTTGTCTATGAAATTTATAGCTTGAATGACATGTAATTAGTACAGCGATGTAATTTATACCTTGTTCGCATCGCAGATATTTTATTATACGTATGTAGATGAAAGGAACTTTCAATATTGAGCTCATAATGACTATACTGCCGTTCTAAGCACAGACGTTGTATTTGCAAATTTTACCAAAATTTTTAGGGACTGGCGTCGTTATTTTAATGCGGACTTTTAGACAACTTTTTCAACAGTAAATTTTTTTTTAAAGCTATTCTCCCAAATCTGATGGTATTTGAAAGAGAGAATGTTGATGTTGTTTTGACTTTTTTTTCTTTCTGCATCCTCAAAGGGGGTTTTAGAACTATTTTAACTATCTAGATAGATATTTTAGAGGATTTGTTGGCATTTGAAAACTGTAACCCTTATTCCATTAGATATTTTTAGAAATTGATGTCTTTATTCCAAAGGGGAACTTCAGGGAATATTTTTCTTTTTCTTATGCATAGTTTTGGGGACTATTGTCCTCATTCTAATAGGAATTTTTAAGGAACGTGTTCCTTACTCCAAAGGAGATTTTTAAGGATTGTCGTCCGCACTCAAGTAAGGATTTTTTAGGGATATTTGAGGACTGCTGTCCCAATCCTAATAAGGATTTATAGGATCTGTTGCCGTTATTTTGGGACCCTTGCCTTTATTCTGAAGATCCTTTTAGCTATATTTCTCCTTATTCATTCTGGTATTCGGATTTTCTTGGGGAGTTTTTTATCATATTTTCTTATTCGAATTGAAATATTTACGGACAAATGTTCACATTTCAATGAAGATTTTTTGGAAACAGGAAATTTTAAACTATGTTCTTTTTCTCTTTATTTAAGCCTGATTGTTGAGCACGTGACACTTGACAAACCTTTTATTTTCGAAGTATACCGTGTCGGGTGACGCAGCTAGTGTAAAATAAAATGCTTTCTTTTCTGATTCCTAAATAACAACCAAACAATGATTCAGAAACCTGCAATCAGTTAAGATTATATATTAAAAAGTTTGGATCAAAATACTACTCAGGAAAATAAGCCATTGAAAGATTTTTTCAGCCCTTGGGGAATCGAACACACGATCTTCGCTTTATCAGCACGACGCCAATTGAATTAATGGACTTACATTTCGAAATGCTATACATTAAAGCAATGCACAATTAAAAACGAAATTAATCAAAAATTTTCATAAAACAGCAAAAATGTGAACTGTCTGTTTATTTTTCGCCGAAAAAAAGGAAAAAATTTTTACAAATGGTACTTTACTTTGAAAGTTTGATGACCTATGGAAAACATTATTATCACACAAAAAAAACTTTTGGGAAACAATACATATGATATACTTCTTTTATCTGAGGTGCGCATCCCCTCTTTGGGCAATGGCACACACCCCTCAAATGCAACAGAGGATTTCCTCCCCGCTTCCCCCCAAAAAATTAAATCGAAAATTACCTCGAAAATTTTATGTTCAATATGTATTTAAATTATACAGATGGTGCAGAAGGTCCATTCTAAGGAAAAACGGACATTTTGTCCTGCACGTGACAGTTCATATATTTGCATAAAAATATTAATTTAAAAAGTTAATGAGCAAAACTTTAGTACTTAACTCAGAAATTACAAACGTATGTGTGATGTCTTAAAGAAACAATTGTTCATTACCTTACGAAATTATTACTTTTTAATGAAATATATGAGCTTTCAAGCAAGGGAAAAAAAAATGGCGACTTTTTCATGAAGTAGCCCAATAAGTAAAATAAGAAATAACAACGGTAATAAGAAGGGATCCAGGTGTTTCTCCCTCGGAAAGAAATTAAGAAATATATATATATATATATATATATATATATATATATATATATATATATATATAGAATTCTGAATTTCGACGACTTATAAAGGATAACTGAAACTACAAAAATATCAGGAAAAATAGGCAAACAGAACTATTTAAAGTTGTATACTCTTTTGCAAATTAACATAATATACAGTAAAAAATGTTTCTTTTTTCTTTTCTTTTCTTTTTTTTTTTTTTTTTTTTTTTGACAAATTAATGACAGCAATCAACATGAAGAAAGAGAAAGGAGGAGAAAAGGTAACGCATCGTTACCTGTTCACATCGGCTTTCGGTCCAATTTGTTTTTGATCATTTCTCCAACCCACCGACAAATTTAACAATGATCAATAGTGAAAAATGCTTTGAAAGAAAGCATTCACACAAGGATTTCAGTTATCCATTTAATTTGTCCCTGCTTGGGACGGAGATAAAATTGCACCCTTTCCCAAATGCTTTTTCCACATTGCATAGGGGAGAGAAGAAATTTTTTAAAATAACACTTTTAAAAAATGTTAAATGTGAATTAAATGTATGGCGTTCAGTAAAAAATTGCTTGAATTGGCCCAGTCGGGATCTCCGACCACCGACCAGGTCAGTCTGCCCCTGCGACTGACCAATCAGGAATTCCAAAACTAATCTTTTACCCCCCTAAGAGCAGAGGCGCACCCCCCCCCCCCTAAATATCGGGAAGACACAGATCCCTAAAAAAGTGAAAAATACCCCTCAAAACAACCCCCGATAAAAATTTTAGTGGCGCAGTCTGCGCTACCCCCCTCCCCTCAGGTAGGCACCCCTGTTATTTACATGCGAAAGAACCACCTTTAGTGAGTAGGACGTGAATAATATGAGCTTACAAGTAGTATATGGACGCAGGGAGCAAAACATATATTTAAAATAAGACATTCTGAAGAAAATTCAGTACATATGTCCCAAAAATATTATCTTTCTATGTAAGGCTACAACACTTCAAACAATCGAAACTAATTTATATTTAGACAGAATTTTTTTAACTAGAATAATGGATTTTTTTTATAAGAACTTAAACTGCACTTTGAGGTTCATTATTTCTCCAGCAGATGGCAGCACGAATTCTTTTTTTTAAATTAATTTGTAATTGATAGGAACATCTATCCGAGGATTAGCTCGCGAATGTTCGGATTTCGCAACACCACAGAGAGGTCAAACTTAATATCCTTAAGCAAAAATTCACCGGTGTTTAGGAATTTCGTTAAGAAGGTCATCCTTCATCCCCCCCCCTTTTTTTTCTTCTTTTTCTTCTTTTACTTTTCAATTAATCATGTCCGCAGTTCAACAAGACATGCATATCTTTTAAAAAACATAACATATTTCATTTTATTATTATTATTTTTACTTTTTTGGCACTTTATGAAGTTATAGTTTACAGTACATCTTCGGGCACAAGCACAAGATTTCTTCCAACTTCATAATTGTATGTGGTCCGAATTCCGAATCCTCAATACTTTACAAAGAAGAACTTACCAAAAAGTTAACACATGGTTGCCACGTTCAGTTTTATGTAAAATATATTAAAACTATGGATTATATTAATGTTTTTTTTTAGTCTCATGTAATTGTTCCACGTGCGAAATTTATTTTGATTCTTCATGGGAGAATTTATAATGGATCCAAAGCAAAAATTTCAAACAAAATGCATTTCAAATTAAAAAAAAACACAAAGCAATAAAAAAATCTCTCAAAAGTTTCTTAATTAATGTGCTATTACACTTTTATTTCAAACTATTGTTTTATATATGTTGTTTTTGCTTTTTTAAAACGTGATACTTATCCACAAATATTCTGTTCTCAAAAAGTATTCATTCAAAGCAAGATAAAATATTTTGATAAATATTATTGAGTTGAAAAATAATTCCAGGATTTTTTTTTTTTTTTTTTTGACATTGTAATAAATGCTAGACCTCTGGATTTTATATGAAAGAAAGGTTAATCCTATCTATTACATATAGAAGCTTTGTGAATTTCATAATATGACTAAATGTGCAATAACACATATTTCTTTTGATATTTTACATGTCTAGACGGTATAGAAAATAGCATAGGAGTTGAATTTTTACATTGTTAATAGTAGAGTTACGGTTTCAATTAGTTTTTTTATGTTGGTTGGGAAATGTTTGATTTATTCCCTCTTGTTTTGTAGGAACTTCTTATGGAAAAGAAAAGGGATGAAAAATCAGTCCCGGAAGTTCGTAATCGACTCGATAGTGGATGCTACTCAACTCCTTGCAGAACACCACTGCTTGCTCAAAGTCGGCGAGGAAGTGTTCACGTTTGTGAAAATGGTGCATCAGCAGCACCCTTAGCTCCACCGGAAGAAGAGCAAGGTAGTAGTTCTCCAGAAGATCGTAGTGAAGCAACGAGTCATTCTACAGTAAAACGCGCTGGAGATACCCAAAGATCTTCCCTTACATCTCCAGAGTTACCATTCTACGAAGAAAATCCTGAAGATTCCTTGAAGAAAGTAGATACTGATCGCGATGATTCTGGGCAATCGTCTTCATCAGCACAAGGAAAGATCACAGGATCAAGTACGAAAAAGATATGCACGTGCCATCACCTAAGTTCAAATTCTGTTAAGTGTCGACATTGCTTGCTAGAAGCAAGTGAAGCGTTAAGGAAACTTTTTGATAAGTATAGTTTAAGTATTAACTCTACGAACCACGTAGACTATACTGCCCGATATCAAAGTCTTTTGAACAATAGCAGGAATAAGACGTTTCACACGGACAACAGCTCAAATAAAGATGCTGACGAAGTAAGCTGAAGTTTGTTATGGCCATTGTTATTTTTCTTTATTATATTTTATGCCAGAAGCTAATACATCTCATACATGGAGAACTGCAAACATAGCGTCTTTGCATCTGGACAAATTCAGGAAATATTTAATACACTAAATTAAGATAACACCCTTTCGCTGGTGATAATCGAGCCCATGACCTTTTGCGTACAAAGCGAAACTTCTACCACGGAGGCCCCAAAGGGGTATTTTTGTAACTTTCTTTTAAAAATAACCACATCTTTTATTTTTAATACAAAGTCTATACAGAAATGAAAGAGTCTACTTTCCCATAGGTAGTGCAACCTAAGATTGTTTTCAGTCTGTCTTGGACGAATCCAAATCAAACTGGTTTAAGACAGGAGAAGCATTGGTTGTTGTGATTGAGCATTGGCAAAACAAGTTTTTTCATGAAGCGTGGTTGTTTGTTTTTACAATAAGAAATAAATTTCGATTGAAAACTGGCGCTAATTATGAACTCAATCTCTTACCCAATTGCAATCCTCTTACTAAAACATAGCATTGATTTATGGTCATTATAAAGTCAAAAATAACCAAAGATGCATGTGAGTTGCCATAATGTTTTATCAGAGTGATTCCACGTCAACTGACCTAAATTTTTAAAATTGTCCCTGCTCGATCATCCCCGAATGGGATGAAATTTTATAGAGGTGTAGAGATGTCTTCGAAATTAAACTATGCAAATTTTCAGCTTCCGAGATCGGAATCCTGAGGATCTGGGATCTCCAAAATTGCGGATCAGATTTTTGAGAAGAACTGCCATGTTGTACTCAAGGTTACGGAAAATTTTATTAGACTGGAAGCATGAAATTTTGGAAGCTTAAAGTACATTTGGCTGTTGATTAGTTTTGGCTGTTGATTAGTTATGTGAGTTTGAGCTCATAAGATTTTGAGTAGAACGAATCTAAACCAGGGCTGTGGAGTCGGAGTCGGACTGATTTTGGGGTAAAGGAGTCGGAGTGGTTCGAAAACATGCCGACTCGGACTCCGGGTTTTCTTATTTCTTTCATTTTCACTGACTCTCCTTGCATTTTTTAAAAAACTCACTACCTATTAATTTGATTACATGCTACTAATAAGAAAATGCTTGTCATTGTGTCAACCAGTTGGCTTGATTGTTTATCGAGCTTTCTGTAACAGCTACCTGTGCCGTCTTCTAGTTTGCTTATTTTTTAACTTTATTTAAGTGATAGCAACTGTCAGCAAACAGTTTTGTTGCCTAACATTTCCTAAGTAATCACTTTCAAATAAAAGTAATAATATATTGTTACCTCGATCTCAGTTATAAATTAGTAAAAGGAATGTATGAATCGCTTGAGCATGTCGGGAAACTTGTGAAGGTGCTTGGTAAATTCAAATAAGTGTTGGCTTGGCCCGAAAGCGTAAATCCGAAAGATCCGATAATATATATATACAGTCGACGCTCGATATAACGACCATCTCCGCGCAAGAGAAAAAGGTCTTTATAATGAGTGGTCATTATAAGTGATAGAATTTTTTTTTTAAAATATACACATGCATCATGCATGTTCCGTTGTTCCAATACAATTGGCACTTTTTTAAAGATTCCAGTAAAATGCCGAAATTATTTTTTATCATGGGATTTTTTATTTTTAATTATGGGTGCAAAATATTATGAGAAAATATTTCTAAGTAGAAAATATAGGAAAAATTGTATTACAGTACAGTAAAACCTGCGAAGTTGACCACCCTTGTAAGTTGACCGCTGTTTTCAGGCACGGAATTAGACTTAATCATATAAATCAACCTCTGAAAGTTGACCACCTGTTTAAGTTGACCACTAAAGTAGTGCACCGCAAGTGGTCAACTTGCACAGGTTTCACTGTGTACTTACCAATCATTTATTTTCTGAATATAAAATCAGAAAGAGTTGCTTTCCTTTTTAGCACATGTGATTTTTGCAAAACATAATTTTCCGTTTCAGTTATAGATGAGAAATAGTGTTTTTCTTGCTTTTCAAAGAAACACTAAAAAGTCTCTCGAACATTTGAAACATTTTTCATACTGAGAACTTTGGTCTCAATGTCTTCTTCTTCATTTGATCATGATACATTAATTTGTTTTTGTGCATAATATGGAATGGTACTTCATTTTCTGACAGACACGTGTTTGACACATTCTAAATCATAATTGAATTTAGCATAACAATCAAAGTTTAACACTTCTACCAATTTTTTTTAATACATTTTTTACAGCATTTCTTCTTCTTCGTCGAAATTTTCATCTTGGATTGCCTGACAAATCATATAAGCATTTTCCTTTGCTTTTTAAAATCAACATGTTGGTGGCAATTCTTGATGGTCTTTTCTGAATTCCAAGCTGATTTAGAAAGATGCAAAGCTGTAAGGATACCCACTTTGTAATATTCACCTTCTTCCAGACCGTAAACGGTAATGAAGATCATTTCAAGTTACATATTAGTATCATTGGAAAAAACACCAGGAATAGTGTTCGCTGAATTCGGTCGCTGTATTGGATTAGATGATGCAGAGCAGTCGTTATACCGGAAGCAAATTAACATAGAGTTCATTGGAACAAAGTTGGGACTATTACCACAGGTCGTTATAATGGATTGGTCTTTATAATGAGTGGTCGTTATAATGAGCGCCGACTGTATATATATATATATATATATATATATATATATATATATATATATATATATATATATATATATATATATATATATATATATATATATATATATATATATATATTAGGGTGGTCCTTATTTTTGAAGTTGTAGATATTTTATACGACGC
Organism: Uloborus diversus; assembly: GCF_026930045.1. Classification (NCBI taxonomy): domain Eukaryota; kingdom Metazoa; phylum Arthropoda; class Arachnida; order Araneae; family Uloboridae; genus Uloborus; species Uloborus diversus. The sequence continues at coordinate 73,859,718 of NC_072740.1, forward strand.
CCCCTCAATTTGTTCCATTATACAAATAAATGATCCAGGCAAAATTTTAAGTCAATCCATGAATATTAACACGTGCCCCTAGGGCTCCCTTTTTTGAGTTTCTAAGAAAAAATTGCGGACTTTCTCATTTTATGTAAAAATATTCTAAGGCTTCATATTTAAAGTAATTTTGAACATCAATAGATGTTGCTACTTCCAGACCAACCATTCTTTCACTTTCATTCTGTAAAATTTTGCATATTACATAGGGTACAAGTATACCAATGGCCTTGGGACAGGCATACCGCTATTCGCGCTCGTTTCAATCCAAGCGACAGGGGAACATTTCTTTCCATCAAGATGGACACAAGGGATTCTAAAGGCCATTAATGAATGGCCTAGACCATTTATGAATGATTTTTGACAACAACAAATTCCCTCCTCCAGGCTTTGGGTATGTTGATTTAGAAAATTTTCTGTGTATGTAATAGGTGTGGCAAATAGGGTCACTAGGTTTCCATGCTATAAATATAAGTGATGACAATTACATTTTAATTCGCTGTTCTTTAGTTATATACTTAAATGTTTATACATTCTTATAATTTAAATTTTGAAAAATCCCCGATTACCCTACCATAAAAATAAACTATATTTTCCATATCTAAAATATAAATTAAAAAAAAAATCCAGATCGGAATAATGTAAAATTGTATACTTTAAACTGTCTTCTATTTCAGTACATAGTCCTTTATTATCATCAAATTTCTCTTGCATTTCACAAGGTTTAGAAACCGAAATGGGTATCTGTTCTAACCTGTTGAACCTTTTTTTCTATATCTGGTCTACCACAACGCAAAAAAGCTTGACAACTATTGAGATCTGCTCGCATTTCATCAATGTTAGACAAATGCCATATTAGGGACAAAGATGCTGCTCATTTATTAACAGCCTGTGTAGATGCAGTAGATTTAAATCCAAATAACCTTATGATCAATCGTACATCCCTTAAGAGAGCAAGAGAAAATCTTCGAGAGGTAAAACCAGGTTTCATGAATTTAAATTTAGGTTTTTTATTTATTCCCTGGGATACAAAGCTACATCCAGATGTAACTGGAAAAAAACGCCCGATAGGCTTACTATGATAGCTTCAGGTTCCAATGTTGAACAGCTACTCAGAATTTCTGAGATATTTCTTCAGTTGTATATGATATCTTAGATGATTGATGTTTATTGCTAACTGTTCAAGCTGTAGAGTTTTATACAGCGGCTTACAATACCGGCCGTATAAATTGTGCCTGTATTTTTTTAGAGCAAAAGCTGAACGGTGATATATTGCATTTGTATTGCTATCATCATGCACTTGAAATCGTACTGCAGAGTGTCTTTAAAGAAGTTCTTGCCTTTCTTAGTTCTAGACTCGATATTCCATTATTTAAGCGCTTCAAAATTCAAAAATTACACATACCACTTAAATTCTAAAAGAGGAATTTGATGACATATTCATAGAAAGCGAAATTAAGAAATATTACAGAGAATTCTCATAACGTGTAATAGTATTTCTTGGTAAAGTCCTCGCTCCTACAGGGATATGTTTTCGGCAACCTGGAGCTTATCTGTGAGCCAGATGGGTGGCAAAAGGAATTTATTGTTTGAATATTTATATATTTAGGAAACAATTTAAATTGACCTTACATGAAGAGATTGCCCGTAAATGCTGTTTTGCAGTTAAATGTTGTATGAAGATATAGTTTTTCGCAGCAACCCTTTCTAGGCCTTTTAAATTAATATAAAGTCTAGCGTCTAAAAAGCCTGCAGCGTACAAAATGATGACAAACATGCAGCAGAAGCAGTGATTGAAAAATTCATAAATCACTTATGGTACTTAGGGGATGAACTAGTAGCTTTGTCCGCATTGAATGAAGGAATTAACTTCGAAGATAGGAAAAGACAACTTCAAAAAAATGCTTGCTGAATAGGAAGACGTGTCTGATGAATGTATAAAAAATTTCAAATAACAGTAGATGATTTGGAATACTTTCTTAGTAAAGATCTTCCTCTTTATAGAATCAATTACAAGTGAATAAAACTGTTTGATAAGTTAGAAACACCAAAAGATGTTTTCCTATTTGATCCTGATTCATGGCAAAATGAAGGAAGCTATTTAAAGGGAAGAGATATCGTTAAAATGCTGAAAGTTGTGAACGACACAACTGAAAGAGGAGCACAATTAATCGAAGAATTTCACAATCAATTTACCAAGTATGAGTCACAAAAGCAATTTAGTATTTTACAGACACTCCAAGACTATCAGAAAAAAAATGCACACGATTGAGATACATTGAGAAAAGCGTACGATTAAGGTAAAGTTTCTAAAGCAATATTTCATTCTTATTCAATGTAAAATCTTTAAACGATATAAAGTAATTAAAAAGATTAATTTTAGTGCTACCTCGCTGTAAAAATATTTTGCAAACATAGGAGAAACGATGTACGGAGTTTGAAGTAAAAACTCGAAGATTTGTGAGAAAATTATCAAAAGTGTTAAAGTTCAACGTCCTAGGGGCACGTGTTATTATTGACCGATCGAGTTCAAATTTTGCACCGATTACTTTTTATTATAGTGTCACAAAACTAGGGGGCGTCACTTGTTGAATTCCGAAAAAAAAATTTTCCCATATAAATAAGGACCACCCTAATATATATATATATATATATATATATATATATATATATATATATATATATATATATATATATATATATATAACCGTGTAATGAGACCGTGTAATTAAAAAAGTTGATTAGTTGCATGGGTTTCTAACCTGGACCTTAAACTGCACCACTTGGACTATAACTACAGCTGTGTCCCAAAATTGTTGACCCGTCGCGATCAAAGTTATTGACCTATAAACTTGGCCATTTTTAAAAAATCATCGACTTTGAGACCGTTTCACTACTAAAACCAAGAGAAACAAAAGCTATTTTATATTTTTCTTAGTACTATACTGTGGTGAGTAGTTAATCATGTACTTATTTCCGAGGGTTAAACACGGCTTTAGCAGATATCTGGGCCCGAACAAGGCTAACTAAACTTTGACCTCCACTCGAGGGACAAAAGTCGAATTAGAGAGGAAAGAAGCTTCACTTTTTCTTATCATAATACTAGTAAAATATCCTGAAAGTTTCAGGAAAATTGAAGGTGTCAACTATCAGACCCCCATTCACTTTGTCCAGCTTTAAAAAAAAATGACTCTTAAGGACTCTTGAAATTGTTTTAGCACTTCAAGAAGCGACTTAAAGCAGTTATGTATATAGTAAATGCATTTGTTAAAGGTTAAATATTTCATTACTTTATTGTTGCTATTTTAAAATATTACGAAATGCATGTCAATGTAATCTTATGATTGCAATATATTGCAGTTGTTAGGAAGGGACCCAAAGATAGTACCCCGTTTTAGTCTCCACTTAATCCACTCCAGGGATAATCATACCCTTTACGCATAAAACGTTGTAAAACCTCTCAAAGCTTCTAAACATACACTCAAAACTTATTAAAGTTTTTACATCAATTTCTGTGAATTTAATGTAAAGAGGTTTTTTTTTTTCATAATACTTATTTGCTAATAAATGACATTCCAAAATTTTTTAGGTGTCTATAAATAGCAGCACAAGTAACTCAAAACCAGCTGAAGATTGTGCTTGGTCGGACAGTTCCATTGAATTGCCAAATAACATCACTGAAGCTGTACCTGACGAAGAAATTTTGCCAAGAAAGCCTCATTTATCAACAGGATCTCAGCACACCGAGTTGGAAAATCCTTCAGGACCAAAAAATAATGCACTTTTGCGAGCCATCAGCGCAGACGACGTAACTCAGTGGGTTAAATCTCAAGAGTCGTCATTAGCCAGCGATAGTTACGACTTCGACGATGTTTTTGTCACTTACACTGAAGATGAAAAGCCAAAAATGAACAGAGAAACAGATTCTATTTTAGAGTCAATTCGGTCTAGAGCTTTGAGTAGACGCCGCTCTTCCAATCTCCTTGACTATTCCGGAACGAACTCTGCTCTTTCTCAAAGAACTGATCAATGGTTAAATGATCTGAAAGCACCATGGATAGATTCTGCATCATCATCTTCAGGTTATCGGTACCAACGTCTGACAGATGTGCGATCTCAACTGCCAGCGTGGGGTCACATAGTTTCAGAAAGTGAAACCAATGATGATAAGGCACGTTTTAACTCTCTCAGCTACGAAGAATCTGTCACAGATTCATCTGTAAGTGGCACTCATAGGGACCTTCTACAGCTCGGAGATTGGAGTACTCACAAAAGCAGTGAAACTGCCAGTAATGTCTCTTTCAGCTCTACAGAAGTGCCATATGCTTTTGAACTTAATCTTCAAGAACGAATTAAAATATCTGACAAGCCAATAAAATGCTTGTTGGAAACAAGGTAATATACTTTTTCTGTTAGACTAAGAAGGGGTATCACACCCCACATAAGCAGAAACATATATATACAGGGGCGGACTGGCCAGGTCGGCTGTCGGGGATTCCTGACTGGGCCAACCGCCCGGTGGGCCACTTCAAGCATTTTTTTTTATTGAACTTAATACATTTAAATTCACACCTAACATTTTTTAAAGTGTCATTAAAAATAAATAGATTAAACGAATTACATGTTTTTATTTATTTAAAAAAAAAGTGTTTGGAAACTTTTTTTTTCCCCCACCCTAAGCAGGGACCAAAGTAAATAGCCGAAGTTCACCACGTACGAATGCTTTCCTCTCTTTTATCAACTTTCTCTCAAATTTTTTGAGCTCTGGGGGCCATGACTCCCACATCTTGGAAACGGGAGGGGGCCAGAGAAATTGGGGCCCGACGCGGCTTGGAAAAGCGCCCGGGACGAAAAAAGCGGGTTAAAAACTCGTATTTGTACGTCTATTAACAAAAATTGAAGGGACCTGCACCATTAAACAAAGTAGCCCCGGCACTGCTATAAATGTGTGGATCATGCTTTGGGGTGTTGATACATGAGCACGAGCAGGGGCATACACAGCGGGGGGGGGGAGAAGGGACAGCAGTTGGCCCCGATCCGATCCTGAAGAAGGCCCAAGATTTTTTAATGAGGTTTGAAAAATATGTAGGGACGTAGGGGATAAACTAGAGGGGGACCCGTCAAAGTCATTTGTGACGTGCCCCAAAATTTCTGTGCACGCCCCTGGTATTCACTGGTTGTGACAGATTCAACTAAATGCTGTCAGTTGGCTAGATATTTCATTGGTTTAATGTAAATTATCGCTGTACGAGTGTTTTCATCTCCGAATCTCACACGGGAAAGCTGAAGCAAGTCTAGACAACGATAAACTGAATCTGAAACAGAACAAAATTTCGACTTCGATAGAGCTCCTGAATACAGGCGCATTTAGGACTGAGTTCCGGGGTGGTGGGAAGGGCAAGGTTTCTTTCTTTCTTTCTTTCTTTCTTTTTTTTTTTTTTTTTTTTTTGAGCTACATTAGTTGAGGAGTAATTTATCAAAAGGGAACATGCCCCCCCCCCCCCCCCATTTTTAGAAAAAATTCATTTTATGATATTTTCTAAATCTTTCAGACGACCTTTTTCAAATTACTCTCAAGAAGACCGAACATGGAAAATCCTATTTTATTTAAGGGTAAAGTGTGGCTTTTGGATCAGAAGGTGACATATTCGTCCTCTGCAAGTTTTATTTTGAACAAAAGGGGACATATTCTGAAAGAATCTGTAGTACGAAGACTTTTAGATCCAAAGGAACACATGTCCAAAATCCTCAAATTTCAATCCACTACTTTTAAGTTCGTGTACTTCGATAAGAGAATATGAGAAGGTGAAATACTATTACAGTTTTGTTGAAATTGGAATTTTCAACATTCAGATTTTCGTTCAAAAGGGCACATATCCAAAATTAAGATGGCGATATCTCCTTGTTTTTTTTTTTTTTTTTTTACAAAAACATTTCTTACTCTGGCCCTTTGATCTGCTGTGCTTTTGTGCTCAATTCTGTACCCAGAGAAGTTGATAAAACTATTTTGATCTTACCTTAATTCGTTTTTCTCACCTCCTGAACATTTTTGAAAATGAATATGTTCCTTTTTGATAAATTAGTCTTCGGTTGTAATCAGGGCTAGATTTATGCTTAAGGTATTTCGCGTTACCTAAGGTATTTCAGATATGAGGTCCCTCTGTAGTCTAAAAGTCACTAACGGTACTTGCCTTAAGTCAGCAATTGAGGACTTTGATGCAAGAACCAGTTCAGTCCAAACTTTTTTTTTTTAATTCATTTTTGCATGTGGCCGATAGTATAGAAGTTTCAATCGGTGCTACAACGGGAACCAAATGTAAGATCAGACCTCTGCTTTCTAGTAAATAATGTGGGAAAGATATTAGCCTTTTTACCGGACACTGATGTTATTTGTTGGTCTTGCCAAAAATGAGTGAGCCTGGACTTAGTTCTTGCATCAAGGCCCTCAATTGTGTTTTTTAGATTTAAAAATCGAAAAATTGCCAGACAAAGTCTTCGAACCTTCGCCGTTCCCTTAAAGTCACTAAAGATAGCTTAAAATTTCACTTTTTGAAATTTACGTGGGGAAGCTCCGTAACCCTTTTATAAGCACTATAGCCAAAAATTGATTTCAGTTTCAGAAAAAATGCCCTGAGGGAACCAGTGTTTCCACCAGATCAAAAAAGGGGCCAGTGCGCTTTCAGGTAAAAGGGTACTGTTTAGAGAAGTTTTATAAAACACAAAAGGTGCTTCTTTTACTTTTTGATTTTCTAGGTACATACAATGTTCAAGTGTTTTCCATCGTAATTATTTTTAAAATTTTGAAAAGCTTTTGATGTTTAATTTTAAAGGTAATGCAAAAAATATTCAGATATATTCTAATCAGATTCTTGCGGATAAGTTATTGAAACGAAAGAGTGACATTTCAAGGACAGGCTTATGTGAATCTTTACCTTTTGAAAAAAAAATTAGCTTTTGTGCAGTTTTGTCTAAAGTTTTAAGGGACAAGGAGGGATGATCAAGTTAAGGCTTGAAAGTTAGCTTAAAAGCGGAAGGGTACAGCGTCCTCCTAAAAAATCTGGGGGGAAACACTCGAGAAACCTGTCCCCTTTCCTTTTAATGTTTTCAAACACATTATAAGATTATGTTTTTAAAATTCCAATGTCTAAAAATTAAGGAGAGTCGCCGGATTCCTTATAGTAACTAAATGCAGTTTGAAATTGAGTAGAGTATAATTCAGTTTTTAAATGCTTCCAAATGAGATCACTGAGCCTCCTTTTCTCTCAAGCGTGACCAATGCTAGTTTTTAGTTTTTTAATAGTTCAAAATCGAAACGTTTTCGTAGAGAGCTCCCGATGCTTCCCTGTTCCATTAATTTTACCAAGGGTAACTTAAAATTGTATTTCTAAAACTTCCCATTTTGGGGAATTTTTGGGAAGAGTCCTCGACATTCTATTGTAACAAAGATAGCCAAAATAGATTTCAATTTTGAAAAAAAAAAAAGTTAAGAAAACAAAATCGTGCTGGAACCTTTTCTTTTTCCTGTCTTCAACGTTACCGAAAATTAAAAATACGCTTTTTGACATCAACTTTGAAAATATCCCTTGGAAGGGAACTGGAATCCCTTCGCCCAATTCTTTTCTCCTTATGCATATACAGATCAATCAATTTCGAAACATTTCCGGGGGAATTTACCTGATTCTTCCCTTTCCTTGTGTCCTTCCTATGTTGTCAGTATAGAAGCCTAAAAATATGCCATTTAGGACTTGTAACCATTAGTATCCTTCTTTCAAGTCACATTAAAATGTGTAAGTGTTAGCTTTATGTTACGTTTCACAATTTCCTTTTTTTTTAGAACTTAAAAACTTGATTTAGAAACTTAAAGGGAAATAGGAACTATAGCGGTAGTTTAATGTCTTTGATCGGCTCAGAAGAATCGAGATCCGGTACTGGTTAATTTAACTTCTTTAATGTACAGAGGTGGGCCAAAATACTCTTATGCCGACTGGGCCAAAGTCAGCCAGTCCGCCCCTGTATATATATATATATATATATATATATATATATACATATATATATATATATATATATATATATATATATATATATATATATATGTGTGTGTGTGTGTGTGTGTGTGTGTTAACGAAAAATTAAAGATAACACATCTTGCCTTTCTTAATGTGTAAGTCCAGATGCAGTGTAAAATCTATCAGGACTAAAAACTTGGAATTTAATTTTTTATTTCATAAACAAAAAACAAATTACAGCTATGAGCATATTACTTTGGCAGTTAGGCTATTTGCCCTACTCCATCAGGTTAAATGCCCGACTTGAGCTAACACCACCAAATTTGTTAGAATAAGCAAAAATCATAACATGAGCAACGGAATGCAAAATCAATATAAATTTCTAGCAAAATGTAGGAAAGTGAAAATATAAAAGGTTTTAAACTGCGTTAAAAAGTGTTATAACCTTCCACTTTGCTATGAAACTGTTATCACCTCTAAAAATTTGCTGAAATTTATTGTAATTACCTCTGAATATTCGCTGAAATTGGCTGTAGTGTATGAGGAAAACTTTTTTTATACACAAATGCTCTTGAAAAAGTCTGCACAGGCGCACTCTGCATGGGCGCCCATATAGGGGGGCAAGTGGGGACTCGAGCCTCCCCCCTAAGAAATTAGAACTTCCTTGCTTTTAGTACATTTTACTTCTTAAAAATATAAAAACATTTCTTCTCCAGTCATTAATGAATAAGTTCTTTAAAACTTCAAATTTTAATGACTCTAATCTGTCATTAAATCGGTTTCCATGGGGAAAATATCTGAACCCCCCTTTATAATTTTGCATATGGGCGCCCTTGGCACTCTCTAGCTGAAATCGTGAAATACAGTTAACTGGGGCGCTTTGCCTGGCGGGACGTGATACCCCTGCATACATTTACTCTAGTTTTTATACTCATTTCATAAAACTGCGAATAAAAACAATAAAAAAGCAGCTCATACTTTGAATATTAATAAAAAGGAAAGTAATATTTCATTTCAATACAGCTCAAAAAGTAATAAAATTATTAGTTAATTTTTAAAAATTAGTTTTAGTTGTTTTTTCACGTTAAAATGACACTTTTAGACGACTTAAATTTTTTCTCTTATTCTTTGAATATGACGCAGAGTGAATTCAGAGAAATATAAAAGTTTTAAGCAAGAAAAATATTTAAAATATTTTGAAAACAGTAGTACTGACGGTAAATAACTGAAGTAAATACCTCTCTCTTGAGGCTGAAAAGTTCTTCCAACAGAGTAAATTATGAAAAAATTAATCCATCTTTCACCTAGAGTTGGTCACGACTGAAGGATCAATTATTGTTCATTAGCATTCCGATACTGGAAAATTAACGAATTCACCCTGTATACTAATATTATTAATGAAGTTATTTCCCGCGTTAAAAGTCAAATAATTATCATGCAAAGATTTGGCACATTATGTCGCATTGGCTTCATTAATGGAAACATTAAATGAAAAGAAAAATCTGAAAAATAGATCGTCAAATTACTCTAATTTTCAATTTTTTTTTTTTTTTTTTTTCATTAATCTCAAAAACGTCCGACAAATCCATTTTACTACCGATTAATGAAAGACATTTTAACATACATATAAACGCTATAATACGTTTTTATTATTTTAAATTATTTAGATGCCAGAACTATATAAATCCATAAAATTTCAGATGCGCTGGCGAACCTACGATTATTAGTTGTGCTGGATGCTATGGAGATGATGAAGCAGTGTTAAAATGGACCAAAGTAGGAAATGAAGTAAGCTGATTTTCACATATTATTTATTTTTTTAAGTATTTATTTCAAACAGAAGCGGTTTCAAATAAGGTGACGATATATATTTATTTAATTCAGTTTTTTGCTCCAATTCCAATACACATTGCATACGCATGTTTCAGGGTTACCTGAAAATTGCAACCATCAAAAAAAATCAACATTGAAAAAAAGACACATCTTCAAGCTAATACCATTGAAAATATCAGATACTCAAGATTGTTGGACATTTGTACGCGCACTTTTACTGATTAATTTTCAGTTTTCTAATAGTTTTACTATACAATGATGATTTTTTAGAGTATAGGCGAATGCGGGACAAAGTGAAATGGTAAAATTCATTTACAGCTACTACCCAACTAGCAACTTTTTAACTATGTCCAGTCAATTTATTCCATTAAAAAATAAATAGCTCTAAAGATCTAGGTACATAATACAGGTCAATTTGAAAATTTTATACACATATTTTGTTATTTATCAAAAATAACATAGATAATGTAAAATGAAAAAGGTTTGTGATTAACATTTTGAATTTTAATTGAGATCTACTGAAGTCCATTGGAGTAGTTATTTAATTAATGCTATCCATATTTTGGTGTAAAATGTTTAATACAATGCACGCGGCGCGAAATGGGTGGGGCAAAGTGAAAAAATTCATTTCATTTACTTAAGTCATTTATTTATGAAATACTAACATATTCCATCATTTAATATTCCATGTACATTGCACATGCCTTCATTTATTAATTCACTAATTTATGCATTTATTCACTTATTTTCAAATTCATTCATGTTTTATTGCCGCATTTATTTTCCCAAACATTAATTAATATATTTACTTTTCCGATTATTGTTTCATTATTCATTCATTTGAGGGAAAATATTTTTAATAACAAAATAATGCTTCATTTGAAAAATATTTTATTTTTCATTTTGACACGTATAAGGAACAAAGTAAAAATTTTCCACTTTTTTTCTGAAGCTAAAAATTTATTGCCAAAAATGAGAAATACTATTTCAATGCAAGCTATTCACATTAGGGTTTCCAATTCTGCGCCGAATTCAGTACTGCGGGATTTCGGGATCGTCAGGAGCCAATCCCGCGGGATTAAATTTAATTTGAATGTCAAATAGAAAAAGTTGTGCTTTTTAGGAAAAACTGCTTTTGTTACTTGAATTAGTAGTTTTCTCTGATTCCGTACACCAATTGTAGAGCACTACAAAGTCAGATCCCAGTTAGCAATTATCGTTTGGTATGCAAAAGTGTGCCCTAAAAAAGTTCGATGCGTCTTAACTAAGAATCGCTCACATGGGATGAGAAAGGATTTTTGCTCATAAACTAATGCCGTTTGATGAAAACGCGTGCATTGGCTCCACTGCAGTTGGTTTTAGCTTGGATAATTGTGGACAATAAGCAAAAGAACCTCATAAACTTCCTGACCTTATAAAAAAATTTCATATGGGAGTTATGCTTGGTTTTTGCTTAAGGAACTGCAAATTTCGAACAAAAACGATGTTCATTGGATATGTGTTTTTCTGTATCTAATTTAACTTGAATTGAAAATGCCCTTATAGCTTCATTAACTTTGGTCATTGTATCAGTGCATTTGATTCATAACGAGTGAGTGCTGTTTGGTTTCACCAAGTCGCAGTCTCAGTAAAAGGTTTTGGATAATTGGCTAATTTTACTTCTCACTTTAAAGAGACATACAAAAACTTGAGCAGATTAACTTACTGCACTCATGCGAGTCATCTGTGTTTTAACTAAGTTTCTGTTGTATCTATTAGAATCGTGCCGAATATATTTAAATAATGTCAGGTTTATCATGGTCATGGAGAAAAATATTGTGCCCTTTTTGTAAGTTAAAAGTTTTGAGATAATTCCTTAAGCTTACAGAATGGCTCTGACATTGCATTCAGGCTACTCCAGCGGCATTTGCAATCTGTAATACATTTTCCCTATTGTTACCAAAGCGTAACTTTCTGGATTTTAAATTTTAGTGATGGTTTTCAAAAAGATTTTTAAATTGGAAGCTTTTCTCAATAGCTGATCTTATGAAAACGAAAACCTCGAATGATAATGCCAATTCATTTTGAGATAAATATACTCTTTTTTAAATGTGTTTTTAGATGATAAATGATTATTCTTGCAGATATAAGAGGAAGGCAATTCAAACTTTAGATGCTGATTGCGAAAATGTCGTTTTATGAGCGGCAAAAGTTGGAAAACGTTTGCAAGTAAAAAAATTGCGGGACTCGAAATCCCGCGGAATTTTGCTCTCAATCCCGCGGGATTAATCCCGCTAAATATCATGCGGGATCCCGCGGGATTCGGGATCGAAATTTCTGGATTGGAAATCCTATTCAACACACATTGTTCCCTCTCTCTCTCTCTCTGTACAATAAAATTTTCAATTTGTTCATTTTGAAAAAGGTAAACAATCTTAACTAATTCGCTTTGCCCCACATTCCCCTAATTTTAAATTTTCTTAGTCTGAGAGCAAATGATCCAATCCCTAAGGTATGTTTTTATGGGTCATTCTAAGAAAAAGGTAATTATTTTAAATCTAAAAATGTACATGACGCAAAAGTCAACCATGAGTATGTACAATTTTTGCCAACATTTGTCTTTGTATAGTACACTGTGCACTAATTTAAATACGAAAAAAAGTTTAACTTCTGAGTTCAAAAAATTAAAAATTTGCAAATGTCATTACAATTTTTGTCCCAACTGCAAATTTTAAAATTTGAACCTTCATTTTATGATTAAGAAAGTTTTAAAACCTAAGACAACAATTAACTACAAATGTTTCATTTCTATATTTCTACATGTTTTGAGATTAACAAATAAAAAAAAATAAATTTCACTTTTTTTTTTCGCCACTAAAATTTCTCCCAAGAGGTGATTGCTCTTACCAAGGAGCTGAAGTTTTTTTTTTCCCCTTTACCTCTGCCACTAAATTGGCAAATGTTAGTAAACCTTCTCCATATGTGGGGTCAAAGCCAGAATAATCTTCAAACTAATAACTATGAAATTGCCTAATGCTCTAACTGTATAATATTATTCCTAATCTATTTATTGATTAATTTTCTAATAACTTTACTAAACCATAATGATGTTTCACTATGTACTTTAAAATTTTCTCAGGAGCTGTGGACAAACGATCCTATCATTGAGGTATGCCCTTATACAAATGCTATAAAACCTTCTCCGTTTGTGAGGTCAAGGCTTCCAAGAAGAACTTCATCTTTGGCTTCTGTCAACACAGAATCAGAATCAACAGCTCGAGCCTCTCTCACATCCACATCGTCAAGTACAAGTAGTGTTGTGGGAAGTGGACTAGCAAAGGTTCATAATATATTTCTCAGGGTTCACGATAAAGCATGAGAACAACATCAATTTCTACGTGGTAACAAATTTTTACATTTCTCAAATAGTTACTTCGGAAGAGTAACTGAAGGAGGTCCATTATGAATCCGGCCCTGCTATCGTTTTTGATGTCTTCAATGGAAAAAATACTCAATTTCTAAAAGACCTCATGCATGTTTTATTTCCCTCCACTTTACATTCTGAATGTAACGAACATGACTTAAGGACTGCATGTGGAAATAAGGGTAGAACCAATGTATCTATTGGCCTTCCACAAACCCAAGGGAGTAATATTTTTAAGAAACATATCATGGGAATATTCTGTTTAAAAAATACTAAGATTTAAACTTTACATATGCTTTTATTTTAAAAAAAATGCAATCCTTTTGCACCTAATCGAGCTTTTCGACATAAAATGATGAAATATAAATGTGTCATAAATTTCTAAAATGTTGTAAATGTGCTTGTATGTGAAAAAAATTTCCAAGATAAATCAAAACTTTGTATATCCTTATAAAATTTTGTGTGACGTTCTAAAAGTAAAAATCAAAAGCTCGCCACCTGTAGGCGAATGTGTATAATATGGTAGAAGTACTATATTACTTGTACTATACAAGTAATATAGTACCTAATGGCAAGAACACTTCAAATCAGTCAGTAACATTTTTTTTTTTTTTTTGGTAGCATGATCCAAATTCTATTGCATTTTAAAAAATATCATAAACTGCTAAGTCTAACTCTTTGATGTCTTTTTTTTTAATTACTATTAAAGAGTAATCCTGTAACTTTCACAGTTTAAAATTTAAGTCTCAAACTTTTTTCTCATTTGTTAATGTTATTTTATAAATCTAAGCCCTTTCAATCTAAGGTACATATTAATCGATGAAGTAAGCCCTAATCTTCTGATTTTTTATTCCTGATAACGAAATTCGACTAATGTCATGCAATTGTACTAGTCAAATACCTCTTCTATTTTTATTTACTGCTCTATTTATTATATTGAATTCATTTAAATTACATTTCTTCGCAAAATATCGAGACCATATTTGATGTATTAGAAAAAAATTAAAGTGAGTGCAGGTAATAGAATTAGGAGTGAAGTAATGGAAGAAAAAAACTTGTTTTTAAAACATTTAGAATCAAGATAAATGGAGAAAACAAACAATTAAGAGGTACTAAATAAAAATTGAAAATATTGTAATGGCTGATAAAGCGATTGTATTAAAAAGAACATTGAGAAAATCTGTGATATTTTTCAAAATTTCTGGATCGAGTATGTTTCAAAACAAAAATAAGAACTAGAAATTACGTGTAAAATTATGGGCAAAAAATGATCGAATAAAGTATATTCTAAAGACCTCCCTTGCATTTCAATACATTAAAACCACTTGTCAAAATTTATATAGTCTTTGAGGCATTGCATAATTGCTGAAATTTATCTTAAAATTATTTTAAAATCATAATCGATACTAAAAGTATACTAAAATATTTTTCAAAACGCCTTTGTCGTTTTATAAAACTAACAAGTGCTAGTTGCGTACATTTTAATATGGTATTATTCATCTGGAAAAATGTTTGCAGTAAAAACTGGAATAATAACTATGATGAAATCAAATAAGTATCCCGATCTGTCAGCAGCATTGAAAAACTGTTTATGGGTATACAAATGTAAAGCGAATTAAACATACAGTTCATTAGGCGAATAACTATTTTTCTAGGAAAATGAACTTATCATTGTGAAAACACACATTAACACTAATAAATAGAAAAGATTTCATTAAGAATTTTAAAATGTTTACGAGAAAAAAAATGAAATGAGTAATAGAACAAAAAACTTTAGCATTTTTCTAGCATTACATAATCACTAAATTTTTAAATACACTAAATTTCACTTTTTAATTACAGTGATTTATTTCTGTAGTAATAATGCCATTTGTTATTAATAATGAAGTCATTTAACCCGTTTCTAAAAAATCATTAATTGATCAAATGCAATTCGAAAAAACAATAGCA
Organism: Uloborus diversus; assembly: GCF_026930045.1. Classification (NCBI taxonomy): domain Eukaryota; kingdom Metazoa; phylum Arthropoda; class Arachnida; order Araneae; family Uloboridae; genus Uloborus; species Uloborus diversus. Next base: position 73,874,952 of record NC_072740.1, read on the forward strand.
ATATTCTTAATCAAAGGAACAAAACATGTTTTATGCAAAACCTAATCCCGTTGAAGTAATGGAAGCATGGTACTGTTATAGAAAATAACGTATATGGGGGAAAAAATTATCTATAGAATCAAATAAATATGTCACTTCCTTGGATAATTGTACAAGGCAGATTGAAATTTGATCTTATCAAATGCAAGGCTAAACTTGGATAAGTCTTAGAAATTTATTTTTGAACAATGATGTCTAAGGATTGTAAATAGTTTGCCTTTCTACCAGCAAATGACTGAAAATCCTAATACAGTGAAACACAAATTTCTTATGAAAAGGGTATTGGTTTGAAATGAAAGTGCCACAAATTTGAAATGAAAATAATCCAAATTCGAAATAAAAAAGACACAAAATGAAAATTGCTGTATTGTGCCTTACTTAGTTCATTTTCTTTCTTAAAATTCTTCCACCTAGGAAAATTCAAATGTATGTTTTATTGTGGAGATTAGAAGTACTCTTTAAATAATGCATCCAAATTTCACAAGTTCTTCTCATTTCATACATTTATCTTCCTAATTAAAGACTTTAATGGTTTTATGGTTTTATGACGTCTAGTATTCTAATCTACAATTTTGTGCAAATATTTATGAATAGACTGCATAAAACAAAAGGTAGAGTAAAATTAAGAAAACAAAAATTTTACATTTCTTCTAACATGAAAAGCTTTTTGACAAATATAACTACTTATGGTAATGTCTTTGAATTTCGCTCTTCCTTAAATTGCCCATAAATACCTTACATATACTAGAAAGCAAATGTTAAAAAAACATCCTGGCAATTGTATTCAAACGTCTTAAATACATGTGTCTATTTGATGTTTAAAATTTGTAAAGTCTTCTTAAATGTGTGTCAAGTATGTGTACATGTAAATATGCATAAATGTCTATTTTCTGATATACCTTACGATTTATTCTCTGTCGGCCATTAACGCACGGAGAGTATCTTTATACTTCAATTTCTTTTGAAGCATTTTAAGAATGCCCATAATATTTAGTAGAAGTGTCTCCAAATTTGTCATTTACTGTTTGATATACATGCCAAGTTTCATAAATATTTCAATATTTTTGCTAATTTTAAAATATTGCATCACATCTAGTTTTTTTCTAAAAAATTATTTAGCATATTTTGGATAAATAATTTCTTCCTTTTATATGAATACATGATTAATTTTTATGGACTTTTTATTTGAATTTACACTTCAAACATTTAAAGAAATTTTTTTCTCTGAACTTATAAAATGTTTAATTGATTTCAAAAAGAAAAACAAAGAAAAGAAAAAATGTAATAGAAACAAGATAAAATGTGTAAGCAATAATATGAATCTAATGGGGTCAAGAACATCACTAACTAGTAGATACCAATGAATTATAAAAGTTTTGAATAAAAATATTTATCTTGAGAAGAATCTTTACATTTTTCCCTCGTGAAGTTTTCATAATTACTTTTGGGTGAAAGCATCCTTTGTTTGCACAGAACTAAAGCCCTAAATCGCAGCTAAAGTAGCGACATGTCCACCATCTTGGGGCTAAATGCCGCTTTCTTCCTATGTCACTGCAATGAAGTAGCGTGTTTTGCTTTTTGATTGTGGTGTTTTTTGATTGTGGACTAACATAGAGTTCATAAGAAACCACAATCAAGAAGCAAAACACGCTACTTCATTATAGCAGGTATAGGAAGAAAGCATTGTCTAGCCACAAGATGGCGGACGTGTCGCTACTTATTCTACGATTCAGGGCTTTACACAGAACAAGAGATAACTTGACATACTGCAATCATAAAGTGGTAAGAGTAAGGTAACAAATAGAAACGCTTTATGTAAACTGCCGTGCTACACTGTTAAAAATAAAGGCACAATACTTCACTAACAATATGGTTAATCCATGGACCTTCAAGAGAATTGACCATATTCCTGGTTCAGTTAAAATGATTTCGATCGATCAGGAAATCCCCACTTAAGCGTAATTCTTGGTTCAACTCAAATCGCAAATGGTGGATTGAAAAATCGAATCGCCTCGCGTGAAGAAATGTCGTCCAATATCCAACAAGGCGAAGAGGAGTCCACTTTTATAATTAGTTTTTTCATAAGGATAATTTGGTTAACACTCCAGATTATGAGTTTTTGGATTACATTCAACCTTGCTGTTTTGTTTTTTCTATCATTCGTAAAACGCTACAACCTTTGTGTGAGCTTTAGGACCTCACAATATGTTTTTAAATATTGATTTTTCCACAGTCCCTCAGGAGTTCTTCCAAACGCTTTTATGAGTGAAGTATTTAAATTTTATGTGATAAATTTCATAGCTATTTATTTACAATTTAAGAATTATTTTCGCTCCTAGATATTAAATACAACATTGCAATAAGAAGTCCATTAGTTCATTCAAATTAAACGCTCTGAGTAAATACAGAACTACAATTAATTAATGTTGAAAAAAAAAATAAACTTGTTTGCAGAGTTTCAACTAAGAGAATTTTAACTCAATAACCCAAATAAAAATAACATGTATGCAATAAATGATGGATCACTTGAAAATGACTTTCACAAGTGAAACCTATTTACAATATAAAAATTTAATAAAACGAAGAAAACAGATAATTATATTTAAATAACATAAAATAATAAGTTTACTAGCCTGCGTGCCCGGCGTTGCACGGGCTACTTAAAAAATGAAAGAGCTGTCCAATTGATGTTTTTGTATTATTCTGACATCAGTTTCTAAAGCGCTAAGGAGTAAATAATTACGCGTAATGCAAGGTTTGCAAAACACCAGTAGAGCATATTTTTGGCAAAATTCTCTTTAACGTTAATCATATTTATCAATAATGCAAGTTATGAGTATTTTCAATTAGCACAAAAGATGAAAATATATGCATTCTCAACTATAATATGTGCTCACTTTAAACTGAATTAAATCTGATAGACTATATCTGAAATATTTATGTACAATTACAATCAGCTTTTTACATAAAATGACACACACATTTTGATTGATTATGTGAAACTAAAGCACCAAGACTTATTAAATACCAATAAGCATTAATTAAATACCAAGTCATCAGATTCCAAGATAACTTTAGTTAAAATCCTTAAAAACAATTTTTTTGTTCAACTCTGTTTCACTTAAAGAAATCCAAACAATCTTAATTTAACATGTTCTTTTAACGATACAAACTGTATTTCAAAAATAGAAACAGGAAAGAAAAAGAAAGTTATTGCAATTCGAAAACTCACCCATGTAACGGGAAAAAGTTCAACAAAATAAACATAATTAGTCGCACATCCTAAATGTATCAAAATATGAGGCCGGTGAATGATAAACTTACACTACAATCAATAAACATAGCTAAAGAAACAACTTTTATATGAGGAAAAGAGTTAAGAACGTTGAATGTAAAAAATAAAAAAAGGACAGACGATAAAATAAAGGCTATATCCGAATAGAGCAACCAATTTTAAACTAATTTGAAATGAAATTCTGGATGGAAACGTTGTTTTAAGATTTGGACAGCCGCCAAAAAAATTTCTTTTAAAACAATTATTAGAATTTTATTTGCTCATACGCAAAATGGCAACAGGAAAGAAATAAAAATTCCTGATTAACGTTATGTTAATTAACGTTTTAATTAATATCTCCGCTAATTAAAGTCGTACAATTACGAGATTGGTTCTATTGTTTTCTTTGGAAAATTTCGAATTGATCGGTATCTCGTTCGACTCTCGATTCGCAGTGGTTCTCGAGGAGATCGATCTTCAGACAGACAGACAGACAGACGGACAGACGCGAACAGATTTTAATATTATAGTGGATGCTACAAGTATGAAATTTTAGAAAGACACAAGTAAAATAAACCACTAACCTTTGGAAGAAATCCAAGTGGCTAGAGATGAAAGTTCACTGGCGTTCGATCCCCAAGACACACATTTAGTTCAACACTTTGCGAGCATCAAGGTGTTTCAAAACAATATTAAATTGATCAAACTTATCCCCAATATATTGGTTGCAAATTAAATTTTGTTAGATTCAATCAATTTCAAGATGAAACATTGAACTTTATTTTCAGCAGTGTGACAATATCTGGATCATTTCGTACAACTTCGTCAGAGATGAACTGGCCAAAATAACTTACCTCACGACGGAACGAGTTGCACTTGAATGGTCTTATTATCTTTAGGCTGACCACCCTGAACTTTTGCAGTACCTTCCTTATATTAGCGAGATGTTCTACAAAACTGCCAATCATGGTGATGATATCACTCAGATATACCAGACTCAATTCATAAGAGAGAGTACTCTTAACACTGTCTCCGTAAGTCGCTTGAACATGGCAGTTGCACAGCAGAGCTGAGTGGGCAGAAGAACCGAGATTTTGCTTCTTTCCAGGTACACTGAACATTTATAGAGCAAATTTGCTCATTGTTTAAGGATTGCTGAGTACGCCCCCCCCCCTCCCCCACTAGCTATTTTGATGTGTTCCAATGCCACAAACCCCTAACCCTGGAGTTTCTATATCGATAGAAAATTATAGTTTGCTGAAAAATAATTGTCTAATTTAAAGATAAGGCTAAACAAGTCATTAGAGAACCATGACTCACCATAAATATTAACGACACATTTGAAAGTTGTGATCTACAGTTTTAGAATAGGTTTAGAATCGCTGTTCATTAACTTTCTACAATGCCACAAATTTACGTTACACAAATTTAATATTTTTGTACAAATAGCATTATAAAGTTTATAAATGTAGTTGACTTATTAGCAGCATCAAGTTTTCTCCTGTGTAAGACAGTAATACTAACAATATAATCTCAAATATGAATTTAAGTCAAACACATTTGACCATGAACATAATTTAAAGATAATAAATTAAAATATTATGTAATATGGAATCAAGAAAATACAAATTACGAGTATATTGTAAATAATAGGAAGGTAAAAGAGGATTTGTGAAGTGCCTAAATAATACATAACACGAAAACGAAAACATCAAAAAAAAAATTATCTTTTTCTTTTTCATCAAACGACACACACACAAATATTGGAGTGGGTTAAAGTTTTTTACAGTATAGGCTGGAGGCTTCAGCAATAAATCATGTTTTTACTATAAATTTCGAGAGCCAATCTCAAAAAATACTCTACTTTTAGCAGACCAAAATGCAATTCATTGCATATTATCTGTAATTTTAGGGAGTTTGGATTTTGAAAGAGGGAAGTTTCTGTTTACAATGCTGCTTCTTCAAAAAATGATAACTTGTCTGCATAAAACAAAACTAAGATGGAAAATCTTCAGCCACGTACAATAAACCCATATGTCTACTGTACATGAATTTTGAAAGCTTTCAATAACATTTTAAATTATATTTAATCTATCAAATGCAATAGTGTCACTATGAGTGGGGAGTGCATTTGAGTGGATGACAACGAAGTTGATTGAAAGAGCTCATGAAAAACATGAAATAGTACTTTTAAATCAGAAATGTGGCTGAATATTCTACTAATGAGAAAATAAAGATTAAAAAATCATTAAGAACTTGGTATTTTGCATAGATTGATTGCGATTCAATCTACTAGTATTTGATATAAAATGACTTTTTGTTGATCAGCATAATCTATAAACTTTGGTGTTAAACTGTTTAATTCTCTAGAAAAATAAATTGATAGATATCGAGCTGTTACTTCAGAAGACATTCGCAAATATATGAATCTTAAACATACTATATGTTTTGAAAACATTAAAAAAGGTTGCAGATATGTGATATTTTCATAACATAAGAAAAGTAATCAGAAAGAAATGGAAAACCGTTTGAATGTTGGAACACAAAAGAATTTTCCAACAGTGAACAATTCATAGAAAAAAAAGTAAGATCACATAGCAAACGTAAACGAATTAGGGATCGAAAGGGGGAGAAAATCACTTGCACATATGAATTGAAATCTTTAAAATTTATAAAAAAGAAATAAATTAAGAATGGAAAATTTTCAACAAAAATAAAAGGTAAATGCTTAAAGAACAAGCAAAATACCATGGTGTCGCAGTTTGCTTTGTATATTAGCCAACAAAACTTTTGTTATACTACATTAACAAAAGTAAGTTGATTTTGGAAATTGTTTGAATATTACGTTTACATACAACATTCCTTGTTTTTTCTTTTTCTTTCAGTTGGGGAGGGGAGGTAACACCCATATATATATATACTATATATATATATATATATATATAATATATATATATATATATATACAGGGTGATTATAATTAAAGTTCCACTTTCAAGACGCTGTAAAAATAAAACCACTGGTCAGAATGACGTCAAACTTAAACAGAATATTATCGAAGAAGGGGGGAACTTGATGACAGAAGAAAAATAAATAGTTGGAATTGTTAGCAATAGATGGCGCTGTAAGCATCATAATTTAATAGTGGTCAACTACAAATGACAAATAAATCATAAAATATTACCTAAGGTGTAAACTATACGTTAAAACACCATACTACTCAGCGTGCAAAAGGCTATTGGTGTGATACTGTTAGTTAAGTAAGCCCATCCAACACAGACAGGTCATATCACATCGGATGGGAAAAATCGGTTTTTAATTGTCCTGAGGCCAAAAACCACACAAAAAGCATCAGTTAAAAATGAAATCGGTCTTTAATTTTCGTGAGACTGGCGTAAAAGATATTCAGTAAAATGTACCCCCGTTTTCTGTAACAAGTTGAAATCGAGAAACAGCATGTTCCACAACTGATTGAAGGTTTTCCGGGTTTCACGTTTAGAATGTGTTGCGCAATGCATGCCTTCAGTTCAGCAAAGTTTGAAATCGGAGCACTGAGCACAACAGTTTTCAGATAGCCCCCATATCCAGAAGTCACACGGGTTAGAATCAGGTGATCGGACGGCCAGGTCCTTTCACTGAGACTGTCATGGTGAACTTCTCAGATGCGGGAATGATTAAAAAAACGTGCATTTGGCGTTTTTATAACAACTTCAATGAGTCGGGAGCATAACAGGTGTTTTTTTTTTATAGTCTGACACTCGCAGCGCCATCTATTGCTAAAAATTCCAACTATTTATTTTCTTTTGTCATACGTTTTCCCCCCTTCTTCGATAATATTCCGTTGAAATTTGAGGTCATTCTGATCAGTGGTTTTATTTTTACAGCGTTTTGAAAGTGGAACTTTAATTATAATCACCCTGTATATATATATACTAGCTGCATGGCCCGGCATTGCACTTGGATTGTCTATATTCGGCAATCCAAGCATTTTATATTATGATATAAATTTTCCCGTTTTCATAGCATTTTTTATTGCTGCTCCACTCCTATTAGTCATAGCATGATGTTATATAGCCTATAACCTTCCTCAGTAAATGGACTATTCAACCCAAAAATAATTTTTCAGTTCGAACCAGTAATTCCTGAGAATGGTGGGTTCAACAAGCAAGCTCTTCAGTTCATCGTTTAGGCTTTTCTCTGGAATTCAGGAAGAACTTAGCTCGATATTGAGGAACCTCAAGATTTGCCTCATGGCTGACTCGAAGCTGCATGCACTGGATCGCAAAGCCCGCGCTTTCAGGTTGAGCCACTGTGAATGCAAATATTCGGCATTCCAAGCGTTTTATATTATATAAATATTCCCGTTTTCATAATATTTTTTTATTGTTGCTCCACTCCTATTAGTCATAGAGTGATTTTATATAGCCTATATTTTTCCTCAATAAATGGACTATTCAACACAAAAAGATTTTTTGAATTTGAGATTAATGTGTTCAAACAAACAAACTCTTCAGCTTTTTATTACTAGTATATATATATATATATATATATATATATATATATATATATATATATATACATATATATATATATATACATATATATATATATATATATATATATATACATATATATATATATATATATATATATATACATATATATATATATATATATATATATATACATATATATATATATATATATATATATATACATATATATATATATATTTATATATATACATATATATATATATATATATTATATATATATACATATATATATATATATATATACATATATATATATATATATATACATATATATATATATATATACATATATATATATATATATATATATATATATACATATATATATATATATATATATATATATACATATATATATATATATATATATACATATATATATATATATATATATACATATATATATATATATATATATATATATACATATATATATATATATATATATATATATATATACTATATATATATATATATATATATATATATATATATATATATATATATATATAATCTGTACACACACACATACAGAGATCAGCGTTTTCACTGGGACTTTGATTTTGATTAATATGGAAGTAAAGTAAATAAAAATTATTTCATAAATAGGATTTAGTAAATGAAAACAAAAAGAAAAAGAGATATTATTTGTTCAGATTTGTGTTTATTTACAAATACAAATCATTTCACATGGCTTATATAGAAATTTTTCAAAATTAACTTAAAATTGTAAAGCACTTTAACAATATTCACAAAAACAAAATCTACTGTCATCTCAAAAACTAAAAAATAGTTGCTTTTTATTTTGGCTAACTGTATCTATTTTTACAAAACAGTCAATATCCCATGAGTATAAAAATGGCAAGAGCTACAGATTAATCCACACCATTTATGAAATTTTTGCCTTATAACTCAGGAAATGATTAGATGAATTACTTTTAAGGTTTTAAGCATGACAAAACAATTATACAACTAATAGGAAAATGTTAAATGATTTAAAAGTCTATAATATTAGGAATGTTTAATGGAAACAAGATTGATGAAATAATTAGTGACATATTTTTAAAAGAAAGAAAACAGAATCATCACAGATAAAATTAAACACATCACAGATAATTAACATGTATTTACATGCAATTATCACACTAATAAGAAACCAACATAGTATAAATCTATTGTACAGACACAATTACAGTTGGTTTAAAACAGAAAATAGCCAGATGTGATAATATTGCTTAAAAAATTTAAGCCAATATTTTGTAGAACTCATACACTTCAGCCATGTATATCAAGCATTCGAACAATTTTACATTAATCAATTATCAATTCACAATATAGTTAATGTTAAGTTCATCTAAACAATCGATGCAAATGGTGTCCGTTGAAAATATTTCACTTAAAACGGAAGCAAGATTTTGAATTATTTCCGGATAACAAGTTTAAGCCATATTTTATGGAAAACAAAGTACCATCTGAGCATTGTAATCTCTCATTTTGTACATACACACTTAAGCACTTCTCTACAAATATGCATCACTTGTGTCAGGATATACAGAGGAACCAGAGATAAAATATGGTAATCACTCCTACAGCTATACTGAAAGGTCAAGAGAATTAAGGTTCAAATGTTTAACAGTTTGCCCATCGCTAAGATTTTTTATGACACAGACACAAGAAATAGTTTTCTTTTCAAAAAGCTAACAAGCAATATACAATAACTGGAAAATTTTCACAATATTTACCACATACACAAAATTGTTTTGAAAAAATATTTTAAAAACATTGCAAAAGATGTTGCTAAAATTTTTTGCTTTTTCACTTTTACACTCACTAACACAATGAATCTATCTGAGATATTTGATGATGGTCATGACATAATTCTTTTCAGTGAAAAACAGCCAAAGGCATGGCACTGAAAAATTTAGGAAAAATGAGTAGTTTTTCATAACATGTGAAACATAACAAGAATCAGCATTATTCAGCTAAAAAGAGTACAGATGACTCAACTATATTTAAAAAAAAAAAGATTCGAGTCAAAAATATTAAAAAAATAAATACAATATAACTTAGCAAATCATTTGAAGTGTTTAATGTGAGTTTGTGTATACATTGTAATAATGGGCATTAATTAACAATAAAAACAATAGCAGCTAAAGATCTAATCCTAACTTTTCTTAAAAATTTTTTAAACCGTTTTTTAATCTAGAAAATAACTGCCACATACATTGTAAAAAAAAAAGTACTTATTACAATTTTTTAATTTTGGCTTCTAAAATTTGTTTAAATCTATCTAAGCAATTTTAAACACTTACTATCTATCAAACATAAAAGTAAGAATTATTAGTTTAATTAAGAGAAGTAAGTTCACAGTATCACTAAAGAAGACAATCCTTGAATTGATTCAATACTATAGTGATCTTCAACCTTATTTTAATAAAGGGCAAAATTTTTACTAAGGAAGGCATGAGGGTGCCCCATTGATTAAATTATGGATATACAGTTGGTTCTCTGTTTAAAAACGCTCTACCTAATGACTTTCTCTATTTAAAGATGACTTTTAACGGTCCCGTGAGATCCACTGTAGTTTTAGAAGCATTCTATTTAAGGACGCATCCTACTCAAAGACGATTTTTTGTGGTCCCTTGAAAGTCATTAAATAGAGAACCAACTGTACTTCAATTTGAGGAGATATAATGAGAAGTTTTAAAATAAGTTTTCATTTAGTTTGAAAATTACAGTGTAATTGAAATAGCAAAATATCATTTAGAGAAAAAAAAAATAAACTTGTAATAAAATACAAAATTAAATTCAAATTATCAAAAAGATGATTATTTTTAGCTCAATGAGAAATCGGATTCTTTCTTTTTTACTAATCTGTCAATACTGAATTTTATTTTTTATGAAGCAATTTGAAGAGAATTCTCGAGATGAGTGCTAGAAATACAAATCCTCAAGTTTGACTTTGCATTCATCATTTTGGAGAATAGCTCCATACAGATGTAAGTGCTGACGAATAGGAAAATGTGAATAAGGCATTAGATCTGATTTCTGGAAATTGATCTTTTTTAACATACAATGATCAAAAATCCAATAGGTGAAAAAACATTTAATTTCTCCTGTAAATCACATTGAAATGCAATAAGTTCGTTTTTGGTACACTAGTGGTTGTTGCAATGCCAGCAAATATGAAAAAAAAAAGAAAGCATTAAAGCTCAATCATTAGGCAGGCCATTGAAATCCACACAGTGGGTCATAGGTCAAAAATCACTACAATATACTATCAGTGGAAAAAGGAATAAAGCTTGTCACATTTAGAATATTATAAACCTATGACCTTGTTATACATTAACTCAACCTAGAAATTATGAATTTAAAACACATGTTCAAAGTTTGTAGTATGTCAATATTATTTCTTAGCAAATGTACAATCATTTAAACTATTACCTATTTTATTATTTTGTGCATTTTACACTGTCTTTCAAAACGAAACGCACTAAAGTATCAGACTAGTGTCAATAAAATGAACTAACATATAAAAATGCATAAAATCAATACATTTTTTTTCAGTTTCTCACACGCTGGTTTTGCTTGCTATAAAATATGAGATGTAACTATTAGTAGAAGCAAACAATGCAAATTCATAAAAGAATGTTAAAGGAATTAAAATTGCAAATGCAATTACACTCCCTGATCAAAAAAAAAAAAGAAACAAGAACAAAGTAAAAGCAGTTGAATTATTATGAAATTGGGTTAGCAGGTACACCACATAAATGGCAAAATTAGAAGTCATAACCAGCCACATGGCAACTAAAGAAACAAAATAGTAATTTAAAAAAATCATCTGACAAACACCCTTCTAAAAATGGATTAATGACTAATTTAAAGTGTACTAGACACATTAAGTATTTGGTTGGTAAACTATTTCCCACCAAAATCGGTATTTCCGTCTTTATAAATTAACTTATTAAAAATATATTACTTGCATTAGTTAGTGTATTTCAGATTACTAAGGTCATTAAAGTTATAAAATATATCACTCAGCACTTTGAGTAAAGAAAGTGGCTACCAATGAACTAATGAAATTGTTACTGCCAGACTAAAGAACTTTCAACTAAAGAATTTATCTAGTTTTGCCTTTTGTTATCCCACAAGTGACTAGAGTTACCACCAAACTATGCAAATATTCATATCACCAGAGTGCTTGATAGTTCAATCCCAGTTGCTAAATAAGCTTACTTCCAGAGCCTGGTATTCTTTAGTGTAAGTTTTTTTCACAGTAAGAAATTGCTAAGCGTTGAAAGTGTTTCTAAGACTCATTCGAAGAACTTTCACACAAATGAAGAAGTTTGGAAGAGGACATGTAGTTTGGTTAAGAGAAGTGGACTGAACACAACGACATATTATTTGCCAACTTGACTGTTCTCACCAAGTTGTAAGAAGATGTAAGGAATAGTGGGTACATGAAGGCTCCCACACTTGACGAACAGGCTTGGATTGATCTAAAATGATCAACAATAAAGAGGATTGCTTAATCTGTTGAAAGGCCTGAACAGTCCTAAATGTTACTACACCCACCATCAAAACGCAGGTACTGTCTTTGCTGAGAAACATTGTTTTGCACAGCACAATACCCAGATGGTTAGCTGAAGCAAGGTGCCTGTGCCATACAGTAACAAGATTACTTGACATCATCTTCATAGTTAAGCGTAGTGTTGGGAGCAATGAACCTGAATGGCTATGGAAGAAAATCGAATTGTCTTCAATAATACAAATTTTGTTTAAGAAACAATGATGGCTCTGAGTATGGTGGCCTATTGCTCAAACATCAGATCTGACTTATTTGGGGGGAAGTGTACGGCCCCAACTGTAGGTATGATAGTGTAGAGAGCTATTACATACAGCAGCTGAACATCTGTAGTTATGATACACAGAACTACAACAGCTTAATATGTTCAAGAAGTCTTGCAGCCCTTATGTGCTGCCACTTACAGCAAAAGTTTCAAGACTATCTGCATCAAGTTGAAACTAATTTTTGGCTGGCTTAATAACTGGACTTATCATCAATTGAACCTGCTCCGATTCTTAACTTTCTTTTTATTTTACATATGAACGTTGATAAAATAGAATGGCTCCCAAATGCGCTTTTTCGTCTAAAGTAGGGGAAAGAAAAAGAGAAAGTTTCTGACCATTAAAAAAAAGGTCAAGATTCTCGATATGCTTGAACAATTAACAATTGCTTCGAAGGTTGCACGACAATTAGGTATGAGTGAATCTCCGATACGTGCAATTAACATTCAAGAAAAAGAAATCCATAAACGTTCAGAGCTTATAGGTTTAATCATGAAGCTCTCAGAGTAGTGTCTGAACAAAATACAAACATCATGAAAATGGAAGCTGCTCTTTCATTGTGGCTTGAAAAGGCCAGAAAGAGGGGTGTTCTCACACTGCATAAACCATCATCTTCATCATTTTAAAAATAAAATTAAGTTTTCGATATCTACTTGCTATTATAATGCACTAATGTATTTAATGTACGTACCATACTGTTTTAACTGATTTCTCTTATTAATCATTGATTTTGAGCTTCATAACAGTAATTTATGTTAAATAGTAACGCTTTTTCTAAAATACAGTAAAAAGTCAGTTCTTCATAAAAAATGCAGTAATATATAGTTAAGAAATGGCTTGCAACAATTTGAGGGGTCTTAACACATGTCTGAAATAATCGAGTATGCTAATAAAAAATTTCTAAACGTACGTTGTTCCACAACGCGAAATTTCGACTTGCGCGAGGGGTCTTGGAACTCATCCCTCGCGTAAGTTGGGATTCGACTGTACAACTTAATTTTGTATCAATATAATTTCATCAAATTGCATTTGGTATTGTTTGCATGTAGAAGGAATATTTTAATTGAAATTTGTAAGTAAAAATTCTCGAAAGCAAAGTAATAATAGAATCAATTTTTGTTCCCAGATTAAAGCTTTCTACTTTAATGATTCCCCAAAACCATATCAACCGCATAACCATAAAACAAGTTCCTCATTTACCAGTGAAAACACCTGTTTTAAGAGAAAAAGGGGGCTTAAAATCTAATGGGCAATGTAATTATCAACCTGGGAATGTGAGTGGAGAGAGAGATTCTAAAAAAGGGTGTAGATTTGGAAGAGAGGAATGGCACTTTCCAAAGAAACAATGCTTTAATCCTTCAAACACTCACTCAGACTAGAGAACAGGTTCACTTATCTGGAATCGTCAAGACTCTAGAATACAAAGGTAGGTAATGTTACATAAGAAATAAAACAGATGACTAGAATTATCAAATGGAAGTCAGATGCTTTCCATGAAAGCAGCTAAATTTTTTTGATCTTGTGATCTCTTAGACAAGAAAGCATTCTCCTATGTAAGCATTGAACTGAACTGATTTCTGACAGTTTGAGCTCCACCCATCTCAAAAGAAAGAAGTCAGAGCTATGGTAATCAATTCAGAAATCAAGCGACTGGATGTGTCCTAGATTGGAAGACAGATAGCTTGAAGAAATGGAAAAAAAGAGGAATATAGTACAATAGTATAGGGTTTTTATGAAGTCTTGCTCCGATCAAGAAAACTTATTTTAAAAACTGTTTCAGATTTTTCTTTTTAAATTATCATTTTATTTTGATTATTGTCTTATTTCATTTTTACCACAGCATAAATACATAGTAAAATTGTCAGTTATAAAACCATAAAAACATCTTTTTTCAGGAAGTTCTAACAGAAATCAGAACTATTTTTACCTGTCTATTTTTATCCCTGGACAGTTAAATACTCAATTTAGTACATGACTTCCTGACTATGTGTGAACAACTTCATCAGTAATTAAACGTTATATTGAAACATTACTTTGCAAAAAAAAAAAAAAAAAAATAGTGGCAGTGAAAGCAGAAATATTAAAATAATGCTATTTATTACAAAATTGTATAATAAAATCATATTTCACTAGGACATAAAATAATTACTAATTTTAGATTTAAAACTTTTTGATGATTACATAAACATCACTAATGAAAATATAAAAACACACAAACATTTCATTTGTAAAACTAATACACAAATGGTATATAAATATATAAAAGACTTATAAAATGGTCATATTTTATGTAAGTGATATAATGTAAAACAAGGAGCACATAACAAAAAAGATGTAAAGTTTAACAAGTGTTCCTGTAAAAACTAAATTCAACATAAATAAATCTTAAAATTTTAACAGAGAATAAGACTTCTTTGAAATCCATAACAAATTCAAAATAGCCTCTATGAACTATAATAAAAATACATATAATACTGAAAATAAATTTCAATACACGAATTGCAAAATAAGTTATAGTAAAACAAATTTCTTTGGCACTTTTTGAGGAAAATTGCAGTTACATACAAAAAATTTTATGACTTTATACTTAACATGGAAGTAAGTTATCTGTCATTTCTTTCTTGCTTTTTCTGCTTTCTTTTGGAGTTTTTCAAGGGCTTTTTGTTCTTTCTCGTGGGCTTTCCTTTCCTTTTCCAAAAGGGTCTTCATCTCTTTCAATTTTTTCTTTATTATTGAACGGTCATTACTACAATTCACACCAAGAGTCTAAAAATACAAGTATTTTACAAATATAAGCGTACGTTTAAACTGGCAAATATGTAACTATCATTTTTTACTAAAAACTTATGCAATAAAAAAGTTTTAAAATTTTTTTCACTTGTCCATTTTTTTTCTACAATAACTTGGTATTACAAAACATGTGATTACTATGAGTACTTCAAAAGCATCATTGCAATAAGGGGGGGAAAGCACTTAAAATCACATTGTACAAGGGACTACCCCCCCCCCCAAACACCCTTGAAAATAAGCAATTTAATTAAGACTAAAAATATAGTATCTTAAACAAAAAAAAAAAAACTACTAGACTGCTGAATAAATAAATAAATTTGATTATATAAACATTTTCATTAGTTCTTTGGTAAATTCTACATTTTTACAACTTAAATGGTTATTTCCCTACCTCATCATTTTGTCACATGTTTTTTTTTTACTTTAGAGCTCATAGTTACACATTGAAAAAGGGTTTAATAACTAAAAGACACATAACTGCAATTATTATTGCTAATTTTGCGTTAATACATAACGTTAATAATATTACAATTTTGATGCATTCCTAAGTCGGATTCTAATAGAAAATCAACTTTGCATGCATGAATGACAGGATTTTCATTTACCATTTTCAAGGATAGTGATTTACGGGACTATCGCCAGGCTCATTAAGATATAATTTGTGGTGCGTATCTCCCCAGGATCTCCCACATGTCTCAAGGAAAACATTCTTTAGTTTTATAACTAATGCATTACTAACTGCTCCACTGCTGATAAGTGAACATTAATTAGTTACAACTTATGCTGTTACACAGCAATTAATATAAATTTATCTTTAAAGTAATGTAGCCTAAAAACCTTCTCGGAATATAATGTTTGAACACAATCAAAACTGAATTATATATTTTAAAATGTTAAAACACACACACACACACACACATACAATTACAAAAAGGCAAAACAAGCAGAAGCAACCAGGACAGCTTTGTAGTTTTATGAAACAGGGGAAGTTACAACACCAAGAATGAATTGCATAAATCAGAAAAAACTTCCAGGAGACAAAGCAGAAAAGGACAAAAAAACTTGCTATATCTTGGCAAACTAGCCAATCTTATGAAAAGAAAAATATAAGATTGTCTAAATCATAACAGAGGGGAAAAAAGAAAAGTTTAAACAACATTACTTAAGGAAAAACACTTAAGGTGATTTAATCATGCATTTTTAACGTGGTGTCAATGATTTAAATCAACTGATTTTTATTTTTAAAAAATCACTAACTTAAATTATATCTTAACTTAAACCCTAGGAATCTTTTAAGAAATTCTTAACTTCACTAGTACAGCCTTTTTCTTAGTCAGCACAACCTTTCTTCTTTCTTTTCATTTTTGCCCCTAGGGGCAAGGACCTCATTTGATAATTCTTATATAAATGAAAAAACATAAATATGCTGCTTGACAGGTATTTTAAAACTGAACGATGCCACGAGAGTACTGAATGTGTGAAATAGAAGATACAGTAAACTAACTCCCAATTATCAGCAGGTGGCTTATCGCGGAATGGGTTATCCGCGGCCTTTCACACTTAAAAATAAAAAATTTCGCAGATGAATTACTAAATGTACATAAATGCATACATTTTAACCTACACTGAAGAGCCAAAACATTATGACCACCCCTACGTTTTCAAAGAATTCATCTGGACGACGTGGAGACCACATGATGAAGTGGGGTTGGTATATAACTGAGACTGGAGAAGGGCAGGCTTCATTCAAGCACTTTCTTTTGCAAACTATAGGAAAGGGTAACAATCTCGGCCAATTTGATAGAGGGATGATTTTGATGGCCCGAAGACTCGAAACGAGTATCTCAGAAACTGCAAGATGGGTAGGTTGTTCAGGATCTCTCGTTGTTAGTACTTATGCAAAGTGGAAAAGGGACGGTGAAACCAACAGTTGGCATAAAGGTGTTGGACGGCCACACGTCATTAAAGATAAGTGACGTTGGAGACTAGGGCTCTTGGTAAAGCAAAATCGGAGGCAGACAGTTGATCAACTGACAACTCAATGCAATGCAGTTGCGAGCGAAAATGTTCCCAAACACACAGTTCAGCGGACACTGATGGATATGGGACTGCGCAGCAGAGGTCCCACTCGTGTGCCTTTATTGACCAATCATTATCTCCAACTACGCCTACAGTGGGCCCGAAAACACCGATACTCATCCTTGGATGACTGGAAGAGAGTTGTCTGGTCGGACAAATCGTGATTTCTCGTTCATCACATGGATGGTCGTGTTAGGGTTCGCCGTCTTACAGGCGAACAGTTGCTCCCGTCTTGTACCGTTGGCCGTAAACAGGCTGGTGGTGGCGTTATTATTGTTTGGCGGACTTTTCCTGGCAAGCTCTGGGACCCTTAGTTGTGGTAGAACATACTATGAAGGCTATGGACTATCTGAACATCGTGGCAGATCTGGTGTGCCCGTACATGGCGTCGGTCTTCCCTGCTGGAAATGGCATCTTCCAGCAGGACAATGCACCATGCAACAAGGCTACAATTGGGCTGGATTGGAAACAGCAGCATGATGAAGTATTCCAATTAATGCTCTGGCCACGAAATTCACCAGATTTAAATCCTATAGAGCACATTCGGGATTTCATGGAAAGGCAGCTCAGAGCTGAAACACACCTATGTCAAGAAATCTCAACTTTGCATGACCATTGCATTAACATTTAATACAATCTACCTGGCGCGTCGCATCTGTTTTGCAGGCCAAAGGTGGCACAATGCGTTGTTGATTGGGTGCTCATAATGTTTTGGCTCATCAGTGTATGAAATGAATGAAAGGGGGGCTCAACCGAACCGAGCACTGCGACCAGAGGTCTATTGTACTAACCCCCAAACAGAAGTCTTAAAACAGACCAGTAGTTGAAGCAGAATTCAGCAAACACCTAATAGGAATATCATGAATCACGCACGGTTCAAGCAAATGATGACCAAGGCGTTCAAACCTATAGGCAGAAAACATTTCACAATCACACAGGCTGTGAGTAATATTTTCCTTCTTAAAGAGGTAACCTCTGCAAATTGAACCATAACTGACACTCATTATAGCAAGGTGCCACTTTAAGTAAGGTCCAGTAAAAAGACCAAAAGCCATCCTAATACTATTTTTGTTAAGAAGCCAATAGCATTCTTAGCATGTGATCCTCAGAGAGAATCAGGTCTGTCCTCCTTAGAAAGACAAGCTGAATATGTTCAATGTCATCGCGAGATAATCTCTCCAACGGGTTTGTTTCTCTCACAACAGCCATCTTAAACATATGCACTGCTTGAGCATAGGACGGTGGTTGGCCAGTCCCTACTCTTTAAGATGCAGCAGTTTATGCAGGGGAAGGAGTTCAAACCTACGATACTTAAAGTTCATAGTAGATTACTGATTTAATCTTAATGAGATGACTTACAGAAGAACATTTAAAGTAGAACTTCAAAAGCAAATATGTAAATGAATAAATAAAATCCTAATAACTACTACTAAGTTTCAAAACAAAATAATTTTGGAAAAAAGTGTCCCAATCTTTCTTCTTTATATTTGTTTGCACACTCCAGTGGTGCCCCTATGGGGGAACAAGGGGCTTAAGTCCCTCCCTGTCCAAAGAGAGCCTGAAAATGGGTTTTTTGGCATTGAATTTTAGAAATTCTTCAGAAGAGAGCACTCAATTTCCAACTTCCATCCTAATTTCCTCAAGGATAACTTTAATTGTTTTTAAAGACATCAAATTTGAAAATTTTCTGTTCGAGGGCCACTTTTCTTTTGCTTCTTTTCTAACTGGTTCAAAAAAATGTCTACAATGAGTTTTGAGGACTTTAATTTCAAAGAACTTCCGCACCTCCCTCCTTTATGCAACATCTCCAACAAATAGTTTCAAAATCTGTTCTAAGCCATCAGAGAGAGCTGCCCTATCTTTTATCCCCTAACCCTAGGAACACCAAAGATAATTTAAAACTGCGTATATAGACCCTCTATGCTGAAAATTTTTCAGGGAGAACCCACAAACTGTACCCCCTAAAACTCAGCAAACATATCACAAAAGTATATTTTTTTGGCCTTTAATTCCAAAACATTACTGAGAGTAACCCCCCCCCCCCCCCCTTCCATCTCCTAATATTTCACCGTATAGCCTACATTACCTTTTCTAGAACTTCAATATCAAAAAATTTCTGAGGAAAGCCCCTTAACCTTAACCTTTCTTTTAACATCATCAAAGACAGTCAAAAATATGTTTTTAAGACTTTAACTTCAAAGTCAAAAAATTTCCGGTTGAGGGCCCCCCTAACCCTACCTTTACATCAGCACAATAGCTTAAAATTTCGCTATAAGAAGTTTCCGTTATGGGAGGGGGAGGGCATCCGAACTTTTCATTCCCAAAGATAGCCTAAAACTGATTTTAATTTTTGAAACGATTTTGAGAGAGTATCCTAAAACCGCCAGCCTCCTTTTTTCTTATATCAATACCAAACAAATTCTAATTTTTTTTACAAACTAAAATGTCAAAAAATTACCAGAGAAGAACTGTTGGACACCTAACGTCACGGTCGAAAATTGTGTGTTAGTCAAGGCTTCAATTTTAAATATTTTTCAAAGGTTAACCAAACTTTTTCTCTCTACTAATGTCACCAAAGACAATTTTAAAAAACATTTTTCATAATTTAATGTCAAAAAAATTCCGCTGAGGATTCTGAACCCTCCCATTCACATAGCATCACTAAAGATAGCTGAAAATTATATTCTTAACACCTGAACTTCAAAAAATTTCGGGGAAGCAACCGACCTTTTAAGATCATTGAAGTTAATGAAAAATGGGCTTCAATTTTAAAAAAAATTTCGGAATTTAGAAATTTTAATTCAGCAATGTTCTCTAGGGGAAGGCCTTTTGAAACTTCATTGATTTTGCCTTTTACTTCACTTTTCGGAGTTCTTCCTGAAAGATCTATTCCCTCCCAGAAAACAATCCTGGGTGCGCCCCTGACACACTCTGTCATCAATAAAATTCATTAATAATTTAAAGATAGAAAAATGAAACAGTGTCAGTTCCTAAACTGTTAAACTTTTTTTCCCCATCAAATTGAAACATAGCAAACTTAAGATGATGAAAACTGGAGTTCAAATCTTATATCAATGCAATTTGGATAGTTAAAAGTTGAAAAAGTAGCAAAGGAACATGTTATTTCATTTTTATTCGAGCAATCTGCACATATTCAGAAAATTTGAATTCTTGATTTTTAAAAGTGTTGAACTGATAGTTTAATACATGTTTCCATCTGTCTTGAGTATACATTGTCACTTTCCATTTAATGAGAGAGTGACAAAAATATTCAACAAACATTTAAATATTAAACTCGTATATCCTCAAGATTTTTTTTTCTGTAAAACACTAGCATGTTTTTATTACCTAACATGTTTTGTTTCAAAATGAGCAAAAATATTGAGCTCTATTTGTTTTTAAAAATTTAATTTATAAAAGCAACACCAATTTCTACGTACTATACTTCTGGCACACTGCTGTGCTAAACACGAAAATCCTATCAGCAGCTGAGCTCTAAGTTTTACGCCTCTATACACTTTTTAAAATTTCATTAAAAAATTTCCCATTTACATATTATCATAAAGCATTGCATTTACCTAAATTATGTCACAAAGAACCATCTGGAGACAATAATGCAATTTTAATAATAAATTCAGATATGACTTCTGTGCTTCAGCATGGCAGTATAGATCATAGCTACATTCTCAAGACAATAAAAAATATTTTAAAAAAGATAAAGTAATTAAAGATTTGATAAATAAATACTTCATTGGGTGCCCACTTACACTGTCACATCACTAAAATCTTTTCACGTTCAAATAGTTGTAATTATAATTTGATATGAAACAAAACAATTTCTCAAACCCAGCACAATTCACTAAAGCTTTCTCTAGCTGTTCCTCTTATGAATCGAAACTTTTGAACATAAAAGTTTCATTGCCATAAATTTTTATGTGCATATGAACATTTTCAATTCAAAAATAACATTTTAACACACTATTTTTGCATTGAATATACAAGATCATTAACCATTTTATGAAGCATCGTTAGTGGACTACCAAGATCATATCGAAACTACTCCCAGAAAAATCATACACTTGTATAGATTTGATGGCAGTAACCTATGAAAATAAAAAACTCTGGCTTTAAAGAGCATTTTAACTTTCTTCAATTCTCATGTGCCTACCCTGTTAAGTACATCAGCATTTAATATTTAACCAAAATAATCCTATTAAAAATTAAATAAAATGTACCTTAAGCTTAGCAGTATCAAGATTGAGCAAATGAATGCCAGTAATCTCATGGGCTTGAAAACTTTTAATATATTGCTCCATGCCGAGAACCATTAACCATTGGCCAACTTGTGTAGAGGACCACAAGTGAACAGGACGTCCTTGCCAGTTATTTGGACGGCGGTCTCGACTGCTACTTCTTTCCTAGATGTAACAGAAAAGAGTAATTCAATGAAGAATATTTAGTGCAATTTATAAATTTACAAATTGAAAAAATGTTTTGACATTTAAATTTGAAAAACTGAGAAACAAAAAATGAAGGAGTAACAGTTTTGAACTGCTCTAGTATTGAATAATAATTCTACAATAAGGAAGGGGGGGGGGGACATTGTGGAACAATTATATAAAGCAAAACTTACAGGTACTCTTGGAGGTAATGATGATGGTTTCTGCAACTTGGAACTTGGAAGAAAATTTGGCATGGTTTCTTTAATTAAATCTTCTCTAGAATTATCTGAAAATGTATTTTTAAAAATGCCAAGTTAGAAAAAGGCTTCAACTGTTCAAATAATTCAGCATATATTTATATATAGACATTATAAGGGGGGAAAAAAAGTTCATGTTATGGTTTTCAACAGAGTATTTAAGAGACGAGTTCCAAAACTTGTCCTAAATTTAGGCATTATTAAAACAAAAAGATTTCATTGCAAACAATTAGAACTTCTAAAACAATAAAATAAAGAGTACATACAGTTGAATAAACAAGCCCATGTTTAAATATAAGTTGTCAGAACTACTTCTCCTCAGAAAAATGTTCTATATTTTCATTGAAATTCAGTAGATATTAACATAAAATGGTTTCTATTAAAAATAAAAGCAGGATTGAAACAGAAGTTTGTTAACTTGAAAACAAAAATCTTCGAGATGTAATTCAAGATTGCTTTTATGTAGCACAATGAAGCTATTCCATCAGCAATAATGCAGAAGTCTTTTAAAATGTCAAAATATAGTCTTATTATTATGCATTTAAAAATAGCATGCAGGTTTGAAAAACTATGAAAATTAAGATAATGTATGATTTTTCTCTACTTCCTAATGTATTTTTTACTGGTAGATAGTGAACTAATATGATAAAAAGAATGCTTTAGTATACACTCTCTAAGTAGCATTGGGCTAATTCTGACTCCAACGCATGTTTATCACTTTGTTGCACTTAAAGTACATCACCTAAATTCCTTTTAAAAATGTACTATATTCATAGCTTATTTACTGAAAATAATCTATGTCCTATGTTCATAAGTAGACTTTTCATCATAATTTTTAGTCATAGCAGAGGGGATCTTGGATTATTACAAAATATTTTATCATGAATAAAGAGAAATACAGAGGGGTTTTTCTCTCCCTTCTTCTTCTTTACAACATTGCACACTGGGGGAGTTACAGGGGACCTAAAAAATGTTTCTCAGTAAATTTTAATGAATCTACGATATTTTCGAAATGTGACATACTATGTTGTCACTGGGTGGTAGCACTTATCAGAAGCACTTTTACAATGTTAAAAATGTGTATGATTTAAAGGCATTTTTAAGAGTTAAACAAGCTTCTCCAGAGATAACATTAATTAAATTTATTTTACATTAAACAAAAAACATTAATTAAAACATTAAAACCTTAATTAAATTTATTTACAGGGGGAGGAAAACATTAATTAAATTTATTTTATATACTATATCATTATATTTTATACATCATTATATCAAATTTATGTGGTGATTAATCACCACATAAATTTAAGAAAAGGTTTATAACATGTTTTAAAAAGTTTTAAAATTACAAGGATGAGGGTGCTAAATAAACAGAAAAAGAAGAGAAACAGCAACATGAAATTTTGCAATAAAACATGTTTTAAGTTATATTCAAACATTTTGCAAGATACACTATTAACTGTGATACATATGGTGTTGAATAATATAATAAGTATGAGCAGCATATGTAAAAGAAACTTCTAAATTTCAAAATAACTGAATTATGTGCAGGATTGAAGTATTAAACATGGCGTAACATTTTCGGTGAAGTAAGTGACTGATACTAGCAGATTTCCAAAAAAAAAAAAACCCTTAACCATGAATATACATGAATAACCATGAATTCATTTTACTGAAATTTTTGAATTTTTAATTCAAAAATTTCATTAAAATTTATTTAGTCTTCAAAACAAATCAAACATTTTTAGAATAAAATATATTAATAACAGAAGTAATTTCCAGCAAGACATAAGTTTAATGCATTAAAAACTGATTTAGTGCAGTGATTTAGATCCCAAATAATACCCACTACTGAACATTACCAACATCTTTATCATTGGGAGAATAGTTTTGAGAAAAATAAGCAATTATTATTATATAATTTCTGCATGTGACCAATATAATTGAAATTTATCACCAAAACCACTGTATTAGCTAGGTACAGTCAATCACAAAGCAATGAAGGACTGGATTTTAAAAGTTTTGAAATAAAGAGGAAACTCCTATTTAAATTGTGTGCCTTACCAAATTGACAACACTAACAATGCGACTTTCAGAGATTCGGAAACTCAAAATTTGGCTAAAATTGCTGGGAAAGGGGTTTTTTGACGTGTAATCAAAATAATAATAAGGTTTACAATATTAAATCTTGAATTAAAAACTGCACCCCAACTTACAAATTCTTTTCAGAAAAAATGGGGAGATGAGGGTGGGATCTGGGATTATACAATTTATTAATGATGATGCAAAATAAAATGTTGAAATTTTCTAAACAAGGCAGTATAAGAAGTGTGCATTACTGTTATATCCCCTACAAAGAACAAGTTTTTAAAAAGCAAAATAAATTACCTAAGCTTGTAGAAAGACGAAGGTTATCTCCTTGCATATTTCTCTTTTTTGGAGGAATTTCGATAGGTGGTGTGCTAGGTAGGTAAGAAGGAGCATCATTTTCATTAAAAATGATTGGAGAAATAGCATGACATGTTGGATAACCAAAATTTTCTCCTGTGGCATGCTGATAGCTTGGAGGTACCACTTGGTGTTCTTCAATAAATTTTTCAACAGAATTACCATTTGATAATTGGTCAAGGCTGTCCATACTCTGAGGACTTCTACATAGGTTTGAATCACTACAGCCTGTAACTATAAAACATGTGTATTTGTATTATTTAGGTATACTATGTTAGTAAGAAACAAGGCACAAAACTGGACTTTTAAAATAAAATTTTATCCCCAAGATTGATTTTAAAAGATGATTAATTACTTTTGACCATGTTAGATAGATGGAATTTCATAAGTTTGGTTAATTTACTCATTAAACACAAATAAGTAAATTGCAAACTGACTATACATTCCAGGATTTTCCTATGGATGGAGGATGTGTCCTATTTTAGTGAATCAGAAATAAAAAACTTTAGTGAAAAATCAAATAATTTTGAGAAATTTCAGTTTAAACATATATTAATACATCTATATCTATACATAGTGGTGGATGACATTGTGGGCACTTTTGAAATTGTTTTAACTGTCTATGCTTACAGAAAATGTTACTTTTCACAAACTACAAAATGGTACATATCATTTTAAAGTGAATTTAAAACTCAATTCAATAAAAAAAAATTCAAATAATTTCAGTACAAAAAAAAAACGAAAGCAACAATAATTGCAATTTGATTACATTGGAAACCTTCTTTGTTGTACATAACAAAGCACAATAATAACTTTTACAGCTTTCATGTTAACTTTTGTAGTTAGTTATTATAATTTGATTGGTTCTCAAAACAAGATCAATAACTGACCACAAAACTTTGACCTTACAAACTACTTCGTCACTATGTTTGTTTTTTAGAGATAACTTAATTGAATAGAAAATATTCATTTTTTTCTTTTTGTGTTGAGTTTAGTATTAAATCCAATTTTCATATTTAAAAAATTTGGCTTTTCAATTTCTCTGACCTTAATTATTCATTATTTAAAAACAAGCACTGATATCAACATAGTCAGTTTTACAGAAAACACAAACCATCATAAGAACTAGACATTTACCAGGATGATACATTTCAGGTCATTTCACATAAATGAATGATGGAAATACTATCTGCATATTACCTTTAAAATACCCTTGCATACACACATTCACATTAAGAAAGAAGTTAAGCTAAAGTTAGTTAATTTAGGTCATTGACCAATTGAGGATGAGTCATTTGAATGCTACAACAAAAATGTAATGCACAATTTCAGCTACTGCAACTCTATTACTTATAATCAGAAAATTTAACTCAAAAATAAATTTTGAAAAATATGCAATACATTACCTTTTTATTCAAAATGTGACAGTGTATATACTACACTAAAATCTCCTTAAATATCTCTATGACACTTGAAATTTAAAAAGTTACACATACCTTTAGAATTCCATTCTAATACAGCAACTTTTATTTCTTCAGCAAATGATATTGATCTCGGAGGAGCACTTAGCCCATTTTCCATTTTACTTTTAGAATAGGACCCATTAGAAACTGGTGTATCATGTACAGAACTGGCACCTTTTTCAAGTTCTTTATAATCCTAGAAGCATATTTACAAAGATAATTTTTAAATACAGGGTTTGTATAAAAAGTAACCAGACTGAGTTTGTGACGCACAGGTAAAACGTTTGTAAACTGGTTGTTGGTGCTCTAGTGGTGGTGGGGGATCGAGGGAAGGGGGAGCAGATCCAAGTCAATTGCCTCCAAACGCTTGGAGGGTTAGCATCGTTCGAGAGAGCAGTGCGTGTTTAGTGATCTCGTCGGAGTGAAAATGAAGCGTACCATCGAGCAACATGTTAACATCAAATTTTGTGTAGAAGTCAAGAAAACGTCTATGGAAACTCTTCAAATGATCAATGAGTTTTACGGTGAAGAAGCTTTATCCAGAAATCAAGTCTTCCAGAGGCATAAGAATTTCCGAGAGGGTCGCGACGACGTCCATGACGAACAGCTCGCCGGACGCCCATTAACCAGTCACACGGACCCAAATGTGCAAAAAGTGCATGATGTGTTGAACACTGACTATTGTCTGAGCATTCGAGCAATCACAGAAGAGGTCGGGATGGATAAGATGACCGTTCACGACATTGTTAAGAACGATCTGAGCATGAGGAAGATCTGTGCAAAGCTGGTGCCAAAACATCTGATGGACAAGCAAAAGGAGCGTCATGTGCTGGATACGGCACCATCGGACTTCTTCCTATTCCCCAAAGTCAAGAGAGTACTAAAGGGGACGCGATTCGGGACTCTGGAAGCTGTTCAACTCGTTACGACGAGGGCTCTAGAAGCTTTACGGGTTGCTGACTTCCAGGGGGCATTCAGGAACTGGAAAATCCGGTACCAAAGGGTTATCAACTTCCATGGGGACTACTTTGAAGATTTCTAGAGAAAAAGTGTAGAAATTTTGACAATAAATATGTTTTCTAAGCTCAGTCCGGTTACTTTTTATACAAACCCTGTATAACAAAAATTCAACTAATGTGAATAATTCTTAAAAAATATATACACTAAGCAAAAGCACTATTACTGCACTAATAATAATAATAAGAAGAAGAAGAAAAAATTAAATTAATAAAAATAGATTGTAAAAATCCAATCTTATGTATATAAGCATAGAAGTGATTTTATTTATTTATTTATTTATTTCAAGTATCTCAATTTAGGTAAATTATTTCTCTGCAAAGTAAACATAATAGATGAAAAAATCAATTTTACGTATGAAAAAACTTAAAAAGTATAATTGTGAGTTCATTACAAAAGTATTGTTTTTGCTTAGAAGCAATCCTTGATCAATGCAAAAGTATGAGCTTCAGGATGCAATCAAGCATGAGAGTGCAAAATTAACAAAAAGTGAAAGTTCACATAAAACTGAAGTTTTCTATAAAAAAAAATAGTGCATAAAATTTTATTCTGTACTGAAAAAAGTGTGATATTCAGGCATGCTTTTTCTTTTAATAAAATCAATGATTGAGAAATTTTTTGAAATTGTCCATAAAGTTTTAAAATTTTACAACACATTCAAGTTGATCATTAAAGATTTTTTTGATGAAACTTGCACAACTTAAAATTAATGAGATTTGGAGTACAATGTTGGCGAAATCTATCTTGCTCAGTACAAAAAAGTAAATAAAGGCAAAAGTTAAATTTTTTTTAAATGGTTGAAAGTCTAAAATGCTCTCAAATTTTTTAAGAAATGTCTGAAGAACTTCATCTGCACATAATACAAGTGATGCTTCTCTCAAATTACTTACAGTAATGGAAATAAAAGTACAAATTTTAAAAATTACCTCAGATTTTTAAAGGTACATAATCTTTTAGAATATCTATATCTCAAAATCTTATATATTTTAAAGGGGTTACTTGTAACTTGAAAACAGATTTCTAGCAGATTTTTGTGACTTTTTCTTTAATAATAATGATGTTTTTCGTTTACTGTCTCTGCACAAAGACAAGCATTTACTTTAAAATATAATGATTTACATAATTATTTGATTTATCAAATATTATCAGAAAAGGCTAATAAAGGATAACATTTTTATAAACTCTGTGCAGTTTCAAACAAGGTGGCAAAAATTTCGCATCTCACAAAATATTTTGTAAAGTTTATTTTTATGAACTTCATACATGCTTACCCCAGCATCACTTTTAACATCACTTTCACTATACGATCTGGCAGAACTAGCTTCAAGCAAATCAGGAAGATTATTTGACTGATTTAAATGCTCTTCTTTTGGAACAATCTTCCTTTCAACTGTTGATCTTTTTTCACTGTCTTCACTTGCAGCATCTGGACTATGAGCTCTTTTTCCCAGTTCTGAATCTGACCCATCAGACATATCTACTTCAATTTGCTTGAAAGCTGGAATAATGAGAAAAGATCTGTCAATCAATATTTATGTATTTCTCACATGTTAACTTAATTTTAAAGAGGAAAGGTCTGCAAAAGAAATTTAGAAAAACAAACACTGATCTTCATTCAAAATAATTTCAAATTAAAGTTGAAAAAAAAAACATGAACTTAAAAAATGCAAATATATTAAAAAAGATGGGTGAAACTATTTTTTAAACAAAATATTATTCTTTTTAAACAATTTGACAATTGACTGAAATCTAGAAAGATAAAATGCAGAGCCAAAATCATTTATCACTGCATTATAGTTTCAAATTATCAATGCAAAACTGGTTTCCTACAACAAAATTTAAAAAGCTAGCTAAAATATAAAATAATGCATCACTAAGAAATAGAGCAACGCATGTCTAAAAAAACATACAGCAGGCCCTCATTTTATGCAAATAATGCCCAATAAACTGCATTTTGGTATGCTAATAAGCGAGTATGGATCATTTTGTAGTTATTTTTAAGCAGCTACATTTTAACATTTTAGTTTAGTGGACACTTTTAAGTTATTAAACTCACACAATTTAGAGTTCACAGGGAGAAGAGCTTTTAGAAGTGACAAAGAAAAACGAAACCAACGGGATACCGACACTGATGACACACAACCAAAAGCTTTTGCATTGAAAATTTTGTGCCATTCCTTGCAAAAGATGGCAAATGATTTTTCTGACTTATTAGTGAAGGAAGATCTCGTCATGGAAGTGACATGAGTGATCTTGGATATGTTAATGCCCCACAAAGAACTACAGATAAAAATAATTAATGACGCCACTATCATAACCAGCTTTTTTATATTAAAAGCTAATTTTATTCACGCTTTCTTTATGTAGGTTGTGCATATGTATCGGAATAAGTACACTTTTAACTTATACATTTATCTATGACAAGAATAAAGCATTTTTTTAATCTATAGAACCTAAACCCTATTCTAAGAAGTCTTAATTTACGTGGTTTTGGTTTACGTGGCACTTCTGTGGAATGTAACCACCATGTAAAAAGTAAATAATGGCAAAAGATAACCACCATGTAATGGTAACCACCATGTAAAAAGTAAATAATGGCAAAAGTTAAATTTTTTTTAAATGGTTGAAAGTCTAAAATGCTCTCAAAATTTTTAAGAAATGTCTGAAGAACTTCATCTGCACATAATACAAGTGATGCTTCTCTCAAATTACTTACAGTAATGGAAATAAAAGTACAAATTTTAAAAATTACCTCAGATTTTTAAAGGTACATAATCTTATAGAATATCTATATCTACTGTATTTTAAAATATTACTAGGTGTATAGTGTAGCAATGTGTGACATTGAATATCTGTTACATTGAATACTACATTTCCTTCAGAGTAAAGAATGAGCTCAGGAGACATTATGTGTCTAATTTTCTGAATAAGGGATCTCCTAAATGAATAAGGAGAAATTTAGCTGAAAATTCTAATTGGCATAGATGAGCTTAAAAATCTACATCACACACACACACACACACACACACACATAACAGTCTCTAAAACTCCCCAAGAGCAACATTCCTCAAAACCATTTTTAGAATAAGGTCAACAGTTCTAAATTATTATTAACATTTTCTAAAAGTTCCCATTTGAATTAGGACAACTATAATTGAATAAAATAAACTACATGAAAATCCCTATTGGAATAAAAATATGTCATTTAAATTCCCCATTAGATAAAGACAACTATTTGAATATAATGTCAATGGTAACTAAAATTCCACAATAGAATATTGTCATCAGTAATTCAAAAAAAAAAAAGAGCCTTTATGTATAAGCTACGAGAAATTTGGTGTTGATTTGTTTTTTAAAAAGTGACAACAAAATTTTTAATACAAAAAAAGATTAAAATTCCTGCATCTATTATTTTTACTTTTGGCCCTATGGTGTTCATAAATTATGTGCAAGAAATGAATAAAATTGGTCAAAAAAGAA
Source organism: Uloborus diversus (assembly GCF_026930045.1). NCBI lineage: Eukaryota > Metazoa > Arthropoda > Arachnida > Araneae > Uloboridae > Uloborus > Uloborus diversus. The sequence continues at coordinate 73,905,645 of NC_072740.1, forward strand.
GAATTAAAAGTAAGATACGAAATGGAAACATCAGTTTTTGCTGCTTTGTGTTGGGTGATCTCCCAGTAATTGACCACAAGCCAACAATTGACCACTGGAGCACAAAGATGTGCAAAACAAGAATAAATAAGTAGATATTTGTTATCTGATTGCTGGAACAAATTTCTAGTATCCTATGAAAAGCACTGTTATAATTTATTCTTATAATGAAAGTTTTGACTGGAGGTTAGGAGAGAACACTTACAAAGTCAAAAAGAAAGATTCAAGCAAGTAACTTCTAGTATTAGCTAGTGTGTAATGAGATGAACTTTTAATCATATTCAATCAGGTTAAATGTAATTCTATATATTTATGGATATATGACACAGATGTTTGTTCTAAGAAAAAAAATTCTCATTACTAAAATAAAAATTTATTTTGAGATTAAGGGATGGTCCACTATACTAACTGTCTTTATCAGTACTAGTAAGTGACCAAAACGGTCAATAAATGAACTTTTGTGGCTTTTAAAGCTTTTTTTTAAGCAAAACCAATGTGATTACATTTTTGCTTCAATGAAATATAATAGAGCTTCTCCTATGAAAAAATATTTTTCCAGTAATTGACTAGTGTGATTAATTGAGCAAATTATTTCAAACCAGTCAAGCAATAAACTCTAAAATTTCTAAAAAGCATAATTACCTTCATATTAAAATTTTTCTATAAGGATTACAATGTCTTAAACTAAAAGGGATACATATTTAGGTATATTTCTTTTAATGAACAATGTTGCAATCATCATTGAATAATTTAATATGGTCATATAGATGTTTTTCTAAAATTAGCAATTTTGTCGCTTGACCGGTTTTTGTAATAAACGATTCAATTAATAAATGTTCTAGGTTAACCACTAAATAATTTCAGATTCTCTACATATCTCTATTACTGATAATTGATTTTTTTTATAAAAAGCATTCAATATTAGTGTTGAAAGCATCAGTGACAAAGAGGCTATGTTAGCTAAGTCGGAAACTTTGAGGTCCAGCTCAGAATTGGAATAGTGTATATTGGAGAGAGTGAGGTCGAGGGAGATATTAAATCTGACATATAGTGCCTGCCTGTATTACTACTAAATATTATATCATCATCATTATCCACATTGCCATTACAATCCTTTGTGGACCCTCGCCTTTTTTAAAAGCCTTCCCCATTCCAATCCTTAGCCAAAAATTAACCTCCAGTTCATAATTTTCAAAATCGCAAAATCATCCTACAAGCAATCCGTCTATCTTTTATTTAAGTCTTCCTCTTGGTCTTCTACGAATAGGAGTTGCATTAAATACTGTAAGAACTGTTCTCTTGTCATGAGGTATTTGATGCAAATTTTAGTACTATTCAGTATTTTATACATACAGTGGAACCCTGATTGTACGTATTCCGTACGACTAGTGATACAAAATCCACTGAGTGGGAAAATGTAAAATCGTGGACTGGGGAAAAATCAATTGTTAATTGTTTTAACAATATAAAAAAGCATATTGTTAAAAAATTGACATTTTCCCCATGGACTAGTAGAAGAAATCCATAACCTTTACTTATTTTTTGTTTTTATATACAGGTTCACTTATAGCATGTTCTGTAAGAGCATTATTTACAAATTTGCTTCTTGGCCTGCATTTGCAAATAAAAGTTGTCTTAAATTTTTTTATTGTTTTAAAACAAAGACAGCAAAATAGAACATACAAAATACCACAACAGCTTCAAACAGCTAAATAAAAAATATTTATGTGGCTACAGTACTCAATGACTCGTCAATGACTAAAACAAAACGTGTTGAAGAAATATCCTTCAACAACAGGGAGCAAAAATAAGGAGCTAATATAAACACAACATAATGAACTATTTTTGAGTTCCCCGAATTGATGTTTTGGATACATTAAACTCTGTGAACATGAAATAAAATAATATACTTGGAGCATCTTTAAAGGTTTTACATGATAAAAGAAACATTTTTACTTCCCATAAAACTACTGCAGTAAGCACATCTTCCTTCAGAACATAATTTCTTATGCTAGGGCTTTTGGTGCTTTTTTTCCTGTATATCAGATACTTGGGAAGAAATACTGGTGCTTTTGTTTGATTTGGGATCAAACAATACCAGCACAGAAAGCTATTTATTTCTGTTATCAACTATTGCCCAATGTTTTTTACTCATCACATATCTTGGATTTGAGATTAAACAATACCTGCACAGAAAGCTATTTATTTCTGTTATCAAATATTGCCCAATGCTTTTAACTCATCACATATCTTGTCATCCCCTGTTGCTCAAGCAAAATGTCCTTTGATATAGATTACAAGACTACAAAGGGCTCGGTACGAATTCATAGTAACAGGTTCAATCCATTCAGACTACTGTGGATTCAGTTGTCCAACTGACCAGACTATTCTGCATGTCATTTCTCTTAACATTTTACAACCACTAACTAACACATGCTTCACAAGCCACAACCTGCACCAAATGAAACACTAAACAATAACAACGTTACAAGCAACAAAAATTCCTCTCACCAGCAGCTCTCTTAAAATCGCGCAAAAATCTCTCCCAGTGCAATTCCCTTCTGTGACTTCGATAACCCCAATACAGCTATCATAGTACACCTAAAAACTGATCATACTGCTCCTTGATTCAAGTTAAATTCAGAAGTCTAGACTGAAAAGCATGGCTACATGGAGAAGCTTTTCCACATTGGCTACTTATCACTCTTCTGATTTTCATGAGCTGATGTGAACAGGCATGTCTCCTTGAATGATTTTCCAGGTCATTTCTTCTATTTTCCAGGTTTAAAGTTCAAATTTGCAAAATTCCCAGATTTTTTGAGGACAAAATGAATTTCCTAACAATTCCAGGTTTTTTCGGAGCATACAAATCCTGCACATGATTTGACTTTCTGCAAACAGCAGGACATCTATCTACAAAGCATGTTAAGGATGTCCTCTATTACTCAAAAACTGACTAAATTTGGCAACTTTTCTTAAAATTTCATCACCCTCTAAGGCCTCATGTTTCAATAACAGGGACACATGAGCAAATATTGTGTGTGTCAAGAAACACCTTTTACAGTACTCTTTAGATTTATACTTATTTAAATGTTCCTATTATTACACTATCGCATGGTTTCCTGATGAGAACTAGCACAAGTTGCAATACAATTAAAATTAAAAGAGCTTTACAAATTTTTTTTTTTTAATGAAAACAAAATAAGTTTTTTAATGCACTACAATGACTATCATACAGAACACTTATATCACAATAAATAATAACTTAAAGTGCAAACTATAAGATAATCATTTCACAGAAAGAAATATCAATTAAATAAACTACAGACAACTCTCTTTAGAACAACCTCTCATTATTGCGATCTTTCCATCATAGGGATGGATAAATGAAGCCTCATTTGATGTTCTATAGATGCAATGCTATTTTAACGTCAATAAATGTTCAAAATGAATCACTCATTCTAAATAATGTCCAAAATTAAGTTTCAACTTATTTTGTAATTTTCAAAACTATCTATTCAAAAACTAATATTTATTCAACTTTATGTGTAGTACTTAAAATACACCACCAGCTCAGTTGATATGAAATTATTTATCATTTTATAAGTTTCTGAATTCTTTTTTAAAAAACAGCATAACTTGTAAAAGTTATTTCATATTTTAAATATGACTAATAAAATATGCAATTTTTCATATATTTACGCTATAAAAATCTCTTGTTACAGAGACCTATGTTGTTTGGAAGACTGGAAATTGTTATAAAGGAATTTTGTTTAAGAAGCAACATATTATCATTGCATAAAACTGAAACACCTACATTTGTACTAATATAAATATATTATTAAAATTTTTTAGCACAATACTTCAATACTTTTTTATTTAATCTTTGCATATGAAACTTACTAAGTTTTGATTCTGACTGTACACCATTTTTCTTCCTTAAGATTGGAGTCAATTGATGAACATCATATGGTAGCTCAACAGGCAGACCAGCTGCTTTTTGAACTTCAGACAAAGTATGCTCTAACAATATAACCTATTGAACAATTTTTAAATGAGTTCTACACTGAGAGACTTAAATATTAGTAGACAAAATAGTTTTGAAAGATAGGGTTTCTTTTTAACATTGGATTGCCTTTTTTTGTCATGCAACAAGATAATTTTTTTTAGTTTGAATTTTTCATCACACAGTTAAACTTGATTGCATATAACAGTGCCAATTAGCAAAAACCTTCCTTATTTTAGCAATACATAGAAATTAATTTTAAATCAATCATGGACATAAAAATTTCGGAAAGCAAATTTTCCTATTTTACATTAAATAACACAAGTTTATGAAGAGCGTTACATTCCTCCACAAAAAAACCCTACATTAAAAACATATTAAAAAAACATAACTGAATTTAATAAGAGTTGATTTTAGTAAGTTTCAGGAAGAAGTAAGGAACAAAAAATTTTTTTTTTTTTTTTTTAAAAAACAACACCCTTTTTTTTTTTTTTTTTTGGTTTTAACCCATTTTCTTATGTTTGGTTTAAACACTATTTGTAAGAACTTTTTTTTTTTTTTTGGAAAGCTATGAAGACTTAATGAATTACTTGTTAATAAATGTTTAATATTCACATTTGTACCTAATTTCTTGTTGATTAGTTAAATAATTAAGAGTGAAATCTGATCATTTTTTTTCCTTATAAGTAGATCTTTCTACAGGGAAAAAAAAAATTGCTAAGAAATCTATAACAACTGAAAAAATACTACACGTAAATGGACCATAACAGAAATAAGTAATCAAAGAAATAATTTACTGTGAGGGTTGAGACATGATTAATTATAAATAACCAAGTACAAAGTCTTGTGAACAAATTTAATCATAATTATAGCTATCTAAGAAAAATAAATAAATAAAAGTAAATGTAAAATCATATATTCTTAAGCATAAAAAGTATTTCGCATTATCTACAATTGATTCGAAAGTCTGATGTACATTACACAACTTTAAAAATTAAATGATTAACACATATTTTGCTTAAAGATTTAAAAAAAGAGATCAAGTAATAATAATGTATCTAATGTATCAATAAGAACAGTTATACAAGCAAGGGAAACCAGGTTTTAAGAAAATCATTAGGTTTTTCATTACAGACTTTATTTCTCCAGGTTTAATGCATTTAGGAATACAATTTTATATATATATATATATATATTTAAAAAATATCATTTTAATTAAAAGCTTCTAATAAAAAGACAAGTTTTGAAATCCTTAATTAACCTTTAAAATTTCTTATGTATTCCTTTCTTCTCTGTCAGTACAAATAAAGAAAATATTCTTTTTACACATTTCAATAATAAAGACTTAATCATAAAAATTAATGTTTATTGATTCTTCCACCTTTTATACAAGGGACTTCTTTGGTGTCATTATATTGGGGTCAAAAAATTTCTTTGAAAATTTAGCCTTACATTTTATTACCAGAGCACAGTTTTTTTGTTGTCAAAATTTTATGCATCTTTTTTTTTTTTTTTACTGTATCATTTAGGAGGATACCAAAAAATGTGAGGGTATTATAGTCATTTTATGCCTACTCTAAGTGCTCTTAGACTTCTTTAGTTATTATTTTTCTCTCGTAATTCAAATATTCTGCAGAGTTAAGATTAATATAAACTAGGGATTGCTTCAATGATTTCTCTTTATAAATCTTAAGTAATCGAGTAAATTAGGTTGTAAAATTAAGTTTTGGCTTGAATATTCTTTTTTGAAATGTAAGAAAAATGGAAGAAAAATAAACAAAGACAACAAACTACTTGGATTTTTCTTCATGTAGTTTTAGAAAAACTTAGTTGATCTGCCTTGCATATTTATTTACCTAATAGAAAAGTTGCATTGATTAGAAATGTTGCACTGACTAAAAAAAAAGAAAGAAAAAAAAATAAAAGAAAAGAAGAAAAAAGAAAAAAAAACATTTTTGCAAACTTGAATTGGTCAAAATACAAATTTATTAATAGGTAAATTACCTGTAATGCTTCACTAGTTACTTTGCATTAGTTGGATTTTACATTTTACAAAAAAAATAAAAATTTAATAATATGAGAAAATTATGGTGAAAATACATACTCGGTCTTTGAGAATTTTTACTAATGCATTGTATTCTTGATCTTTCTCCTGAATCTGTTGCAAACGAAAATCCTCTTGCTGGATGTAGTCTTTCTCTCTGAAATATGTTATACTTCAGCAAGGATTTAAAATATTGCATAACATTAACAACCAGCAATTAGTTTAAAATAACTGGGTTGAATACAGATGTAAAACTTGGGACTAACAGCTCATTGAAATGACTGGGAATTTTGCAGATGAAATCTTTAAATTATATTTATCATAGAGCCACTTTTAAGGAAAACAATGTGTTGTGAAGAAAGAATTAACACTTACTAGACATAAATTGTGTAAATTATGCAACTTAAATTTAAACGCTTGATTCGTGAAACATTTTCAATAACTTCATGTGATGCAAGGACTTCTTAGTGAAATCTTGCACATCCAAGACAAGATACTTTTGTTTTGAAGACAAGTAAAAGGAGGATTAACATAGACTAAATTCTACACTTATATCTCACAATACAGAAAGAAAATAAAAAATAAATAACTAGTTAATAAATAAACACCTTTTTTGAAATTCTTTAATTATTTTCTTTGCCTTGCTATATTTACGCTCCAAATCATGAAGTTGCTGCTGAGCTCTACCAACTTTAAATTTGTATTCTTCAATTTGTTGTTTTGCAGCTTGCATCCCTAACTCCTTTTCATTTACTTGATGTTGCAAGCTATCTATTTTTTTCAGCATTTTCTGACGCTCAGATTCCATTTTTTCAATGCTTTGTAACTAAAATGTAAACAAAATAAAACAAATTACAAATCAATAAAACTTCTGCTTGCACACAGACAAAAACTCTGTTAGTAGTCATTTAATGAAACTTATTTTAGTTCTATCAAAGAAGCTCAGGAACACTAGAAGACTACAAGACATACAGGACTACAAGAAATTTTTAAAAGTTTTGAATGACAAATATTTTTAAATAGATTATAACATGTTTTAAAAATGAATTACATATATTAGATTGAATATTTATTTACCTATTTTAGCAATTCTAAAATGCTAATTATACAGTGAAAACACTTCACGCCTGCAAAGTCGAACAGTATCATGTCAGAACAACATGTAAATTTCTTGACTGAATTTGTTTTGGTCTAAATAACATTATGTTTGCATAAAAGTAACCAAAATGTTCTATCATCAAACATTATTATGCAACTTTTTTTTATCTCTTTCAGCAGAGCAAGCAGACTTTTTTTTTTTTCGCCAAAATCAGATGTCATCATGCAATTGTTTGATCATGTTTTACACATAAACCACAACACATAATTGTGAAGGCAAAGAACCATATATATCTATTCATGAAATATTGAAAAAAATTCCATCATTCTAGGCTTCCATAGCTTAAGACTTACTTTCTATAAGTGTTACACACCAAAACATTTCACTTTAAACATGAAGAACCGTCTGAGTAACAACATTAGACAACTTTATTGTACAAAACAATAAAATTACCTGCTCAAAAAACTGAAAATATTTATTTAAATTACCTTCTCTTTGGCTTGTTGTAAGTCTGCTTCAGCTAGAGCACTGCGATATTGCACCTAAAATTGTGTAAATCATAAATTTAAAATTAATAGTCTCAATTCTTTGAAATAATTATGATGAATATGTTAGTAAAATAATAGTAATAATAATGAGCTACAAACACTACCTGAAATTTAAAACCTGGACTTTGATAGTAATAATTGAAAAACAAGAATAATAACATAAAAATATAGCATATTTTACTTTTACTGTTTTTACATACATATATATGTAGTATAAAAATTAAAAATATATATTCAGTCGATCCCGACTTACGCGAAGGATGCGTTCTAAGACTCCTCGCGTAAGTCGAAATTTCGTGTTGTGGAAAAGTGTTGTGTACATGATTTTTTTATTAACATACCCAATCATTGTAGACATTTTTAAACACCTGTTAAACTGCTTTAGACCATTTTTTAACTATATATTACAGTTTCTAACATAAAGAGCTGAATTTTTACTGTATTTAAAAAAAAGCTGCATTATTCAACATAAAATACTGTTATGATGCACAAAATGAATGATCAATGGGAGAGAGAGACATAAAAATAAAAAGTATGGTACGTACAACAGGTAGTAATAATAAAACACTGCACTGTAAGAGTACTATACATTAGATACAATAAGTTACATTTATAACTTAAAAATTGAAGATGATAATTTATACTGCGCAATCTGATGGCCATTCTAATATATTTTTAAATACAGTAGCTTCACATTTACTTTTATAACATTCACATCTATGGTAACACCCCTCTTTCAGGGTCTCTATAATATACAATACAAGAACAGATTCCAATTTCATATTGTTTGCATTTTGCTTAAACACTTTTCTGCGAGCTTCATATTAAAACTAAGGCCTGGACTTATACGGATTGCCTTCCCTTGACTTTTAATTAGATTCACTCATTCCTAATTGTCGTGCTACTTTTGACCCACTTTCTAGTTGTTAAAGAGTATCATCTTCAAACTTTAGAAGAAACAGCATGCCTAGGTGCCACAATATTTCATCACCTTTCATATTTAGAATAAATAAATGAAATATATGAGGAGTGATGATATATAAACACTAAACACTAATAAAGCTGTGTTTATAGTGCGGTGTGGGAACTTGCACAGTCAGTGATGCTGAAAGGATGAAAGTACAATATCGAAGTCAATGTTTAGTAGTCAATAACAAAGCCGAAACTTAGCATCACCATTCCTTTCCAAACATTTTCGTGTTGAAAGCAAGAAATTTGATTTAGATCTAAAATTTGTTGCTCCTGAAAAACTCGCCTTATAGCCATTTTGCGTAAGTCGGATCCCGTTATAGCGGAAGTCGACTGTATATATGTGTATATATATATATACACAGTCCAGTCACATTAATGTGACCACCACGTACTTTCCACGTCAGAGTTAAATAACTAATCACAGAAGGCAGGTGGCAGCACAGTGCAGTTGAGCGTATATAAAGGGTGTCTGAGGGCTTCGGAAAACATTTCAATCGTTGGCGTAATGAAGAAACGAAGCGATTTATCTGACGTTCAAAAGGACATGATCATTGGCTTTCGGGCCAAGGCTGGAAGCATTTCCGAAAAGGCTGAGTTTGTGAACTGTTCGTGTGCCGCCGTGGTAAAAGTGTACCGTGCATGGCAAAATGGGACTGTCCAAAATTAGCGAGGAGGCAAATGTGGTGCACTACGGGCCATAGATGACAGAGGCGAACGACGGTTGCGGAGATGCGTTCGGGCAGGTAGACGGGCTACCGTTGAGCAACTGACCACCAAAATGAACCAAGGGGCTACCAAAAGTGTCTCCCAAACTACTATTCAGCGAACATTGCTGCGTCTGGGCCTCCGAAGCAGACGCCTGGTTCGTGCACCTATGCTGACTGCTGTTCATCGACGACGAAGGCTAGAATTTGCACGCCAGTACAGTACAGCGCGTTTTATGCTCCATCGGACAGATGGACGTTGGCGTATAAGGCGTGAAACCTCTGAAAGGAACCACCCTGCAACCATTGCCGGAACGGTCCAAGCTGGAGGCGGGAGCATTATGGTCTGGGGAATGTTTTCCTGGCATTCTCTGGGTTCACTGATCATTGTGGAAGGCATGATGGATCAATAGAAGTACGCATCTGTCCTTGCAGACCATGTCCACCCCTACATGCGCATTGTTTTTCCTCAGGATGATGGCATCCTCCAGCAGGACAATGCGAGGTGCCATACAGCTGCCAGTGTACATGCGTGGTTCAAAGAGCACCAGGATGAGTTTACCGTCCTCCCCTGGCCAGCAAACTTACCTGACTTAAACCCAATCGAGCATCTGTGGGATCATCTCGATCGAGTTGTTCGCGCCATGGATCCTCAACCGCGTAATCTAGCGCAGCTGGCCACGGCATTAGAGTCGGCACAGCTCAACATCCCAGAGAACACCTTCAGGACCTAAGTGACTCTCTTCCTGCACGTCTCGCAGCAGTCCGCTCTGCGAAAGGTGGTTATTCTGGCTTTTGACAGAAGGTCACATTAATGTGACTGGACTGTGCATATATATATATATATATATACACAGGGTGCAGCAAGTATTTGAGAACAAATTGATGTCCATAGAAAAATGGAACAAATTAAGGAAAAAAAGCATTTATTACAAATTAGTTTTCTCTCAAGTGTCAGATACATAAAGGATGACACATTCATAAAACCCACCATCAGCGCGACAATGACAGCTTCTATACGCTGTCCAAACTGACTGCAGCAATATTGAGATGAGTCTTCGAAATTTTTGTCATTGTTTTCAAAATAACAGCTTTGAGAGCTGCAACAGTGCTGTGGGAACAACTATTGGAGTCCCTCTCAACTACGCCCAACACATTGTAGTCCATTGGATCGAGATCTGGGGAATAAAATGATAGGCATGACAAAACAGTGAAAATTTTTGCATAACCAATCTTGAGTTATTTGGCTGTATGGAATAGTGTTGAGTTTTGAGGGGCTTGACAACTCTATCTAATACCTCTGTGTAAGCAACGGCATAAAACCTGGCACCTTGACAAAAAAAAAGAAAAAATGAGGAAGCATCAGTGTCTTTCATCACACCAAGAACCATCCTGATGCTGGAATTTGGTATGCATAACCGCTGGTACCTCATTTACACAGAGCATTTACACAGTCAACAATCTTTTTTTTTGCGGTTCACCTTTTGGTCCTGAACAAAGTTCTTCTCATCCAAAAAAAAACCAGAGCACTTCTGGCTCCTCGGGATGTTTGAGATTGTTCAGAATGCTCTTGGCTCTAGTTAAGTGGCTAACCTTGGTCCTGTAGGACATGAATTGTCCTCTCCGCATAGCGTATGATTTGTAACGGAGGTCCTCGTGAACCACAGGTCGGATAGTAGCCTCATCGACCTGCTGCTTGTTAGCGAGTGTCCGTCTCGCTTTGCAAAGTTCCTCATTGATAGCAGCTTAGACCAGCTGATTAATTCTGGTGTTCTGACACTGTCAGAACGTTGACAATGTCAATGCCCTTGTGAAACTGCTACCACATCAACCTTTGCTGCTCTCAACTCTCTACGAACTTTGTAAACAAATGATTGGGCGACCTTCAAGAATAAAGACATTTCTTTATCGGTCTGCCCTGAAACCAAGGAGACAACAAAAGCATGCCTCTTCATTTCCTGAGTAAGAATAAGGTCTGCAATATCTATCTCCAACGAAAAAATCTATGTTTCTGTAAAACACAGAAAAATGTGGCTCCTATAATGAGTGTCCTCAAATAGCTACCACACCCTGTGTATATATATATTATATGTATATACACAGCCAAGCCTGCTTAATGGAATAGTCAATTTTCCACAAAAACTTATTCTAATAAGCGGGATATTCCATTAAACAGGATTAAAATAACAGACAATAACGGTCTGGTACATAGAAAATCTACTGGTTAAAAGCATTGGCATTAAGCAGGATATTCTTTTAACCAATATTCTAATAAGCAGGCTTGGCTGTATATATACATATATACTGCCGTGTGCAGGTAAATGGCAGTAACTGCACATTTTTCAGTTTTCATTTTTTTTGCATTTTTCTCATCTATTGTACATTATCTTTATTTTACAAGCTCTCTTGGTTTCCGTTGAAAAAAAGGCACGAAAAAGACTTCTAATTCCAACATTTCCCTATTGTTAGCATTAAATCCAAAAACGCTTTTCTTCAAATATCTGGAAAAATTATTTTTGCAGTTACTGCCATTTACCAGCACACGGCAGTATACAGTTGGCTATCTGTTTAACGACACTCTATTTAATGATTTTCTCTATTTAAAGACAACTTTTCACTGTCCTGGATGTTCCACTGTAGTTTTAAAAGCATTATATTTAAGGATGCATTCTACTTAAGGATGATTTTTTGTGAGCCTTGAAAGTTGTTAAACAGATATTCAACTGTGTATATATATATATATATATATATATATATATATATATATATATATATATATATATATATTATTGTTAATATTATGGTTACTATTTGTAGCTAAAGTAATTGACACATGTTTTACCTCTTTTAATTTTGTTCTAAGTGTTTCAACATCAGTGTCAGGAGAAAGAGAGCCGCTACTACCACTAGTCAAATCAAACACTTCAACAGTGGGAGCATCTTCCCCCTCTTCTGGTGTAGACCCTTGAGAAAGATGTGAACTGTCACCACTTTGATCTTCTTCTCTCTGTGAATAAGAAAATCAAACACATGAGAACCTTTTTTTGAGTAACATTTAGTGTTTTTTTATTCACCATCCTAGGAATACAAGTAAATAGTTTTATCATCAGAAGTAGCTGATGACTTAAAACATAATTGATAGCAAAACCTATTGAGTAAATTATTTATTTTAACAGATTATGTAATCCTATAAAAGCAACATCATACTTTTTATAACGCTGAATAATAAAGTTTAAAATGTAAGTTTATCATTACTTGCCTGGTAACTACACATTTTCAGTTGCTCTTTATCAGCTTGAATTGACTGTGAGATTAACTGTGCTATTTCACTATTTTCAGCATTATTTTCACGTCCTATCAGAAACCTAAAACAAAATCAAATATAATGAAATAAACAAAAGCGATGTTTGAATCAGGTATTCATCGAATTATCCAATATCTAGCCCATTCTACTGATTTTTAACTAACCAGTATCTTATCAAACCACTGCAAAAAAATCTGGATATCTGGCACATCATGGAATATATCCCATAGCAATGCGGGGAGGAAATTTTTCAACCTTATATTTACCGAAAAATTTTCAATCAAAAAATTCAATTTGCAGTAAATTTTTTGTATGATGTAATAAAATGTTCCATGTTTTCATTCATTAATATCAGCTTAGAACCAAAAAAATATTGATCGCAATTCCTACAATGTGCCAGACATTTAAAATATATGGCTTGACTTACTTTTTTTAAAATTGCTTTGTTTGTAAAGCACTTTCAAATTTAAATAATGAAGAGATAAGCGTTTGTTGGGGGTAAAAGGTAACCGAATTTCAATGTCTTAACATTAGATCTTTCACTTCCTTCTGGATTAATTGAGATACAAAATATTGTGCATTGTGTGAAACATTGTGAGCTTCACTCTCTGAGAGTAACTGGGTAAGAAGAGTTTGATTTCATAAGAGTTTGTTAGCGACTGACATGGCGAGTGGCAACCGTGAGTCTTGACCTTTACGAAGAGACTAAATGGAAGGGTTTAAAACAGTGGGACGGTCATTTTTATTTTGGGAACCTCTTTTAGCAATACTTGAAGAACATTCCAAGAAAGGTGATAATGGAGAAACATGTGATAACACCCAAAGGAAAAAACGTTATTCTGGGTTGTTTTATCGGTAAGCAGACTTATCTGTTCAAAAGTAAGCAGGGGTATAAGCTTTATTCTGTACACAAAAAGATTCAATACACGGCAGGGTTGGTAAAAAAAACGGTTTTTTTCAAAAAAAGCCAAAAAAAAAACGTTTTTTTTTTTGGTTTAAACCAGGTTCTTTTGGTTTAAACTGGGTTTTTTTTTCGGTTTAAATACTATTTGCAAGAAAAACAATTAATTTTCGGAAGGTAATTAAGGTTCCATGTAATTAACAGTTATTCAATAGTCACATTATACCTAATTTCATGATTAATTAAAGAGATAAGAACAAAATCTTGTAACTAAATTAAATAATTAAAATAGCTTTCTGCAGGGAAATATTGATTGAAATGTTTGACTTGATTAACATATTAGTATGCATGTATATATAGACCCTTTATGATACGAAATACTTCAAGAAGTGGTTGCAATGCGGGTTAAGATAAAATATAATAAAGATCCAAGAAAAAAACTTTATAAAACCAACATAATATGAATAATTATCAAATAAAGGTACAAGTTATATTTTTAAGCATAATCTTTTCAAAAGAACAATTTTCATATTTTTTCTTTCTGATCTTACATAATGCTGATTTTTATATACACAATGTCGCAAATATTGAAGTAAAGCAAAATGTACAACAGTACATGATTGAACAATCAAAAAATCGATAGCTGTTGTACTGACAAGTTTTAAAAGAAAGTGCTGCTCTATATTCGACTCTGTTCTTATTTTGGAAAGACTTGGAAAAGATATCGACTATCGCTAAAACAAAGAACCAAATGAAAAATACAAAAATTGGTGTAACATGGCATAAATTACAGCTTATTTACTGGCATACATGTTGAATCCAGCATTGAAGTTTAAAAAATATTAAATGCAAACTCTTTAGAACAAATAAATGTGTAGCAAATTCTATTTCAAGAAATTCTTTTTGCCAAAAACGTTATATCTTCTGCAACAGTGACTGAGTGGTGGAAAAGCCAGGAAAAAGAATTTGAAAATTGCAATTCAACTGTCTGCAACCAGATTAGGTCTTTTTTTCTACCAGAATAAGACATTCTTTTTAAAATAATATGAGTAAGTAACTTTTGTAAACTGCACAGGTTAGCTAAGGCAAAGCAAATACCAAAATCCCAATTCCAATGAACAAAAGGGGGGGGGACTAAGAATTATCTGCACCCAATAGTCATAAAGTAGCATAGGTGTATAGCCAATCAAAATCTTTTGAGCACACACAATCCAAAAAAAAAACACCAATGGAGAGTGTAGTTTATATGTGAAGATTTATATATTTCTCAATCAATTTTTACACATACATTTGCATTTTGTTCTGGGAATTTAAATATTTGTCTTTTAATCTTCCAACATTATAATATAAGGAACTATTATGTATCATAATATGAAGTATAAACTTTTTTTTTAAAATTTGATTCAAAAAATGTTATTTGTGTTCACCTGCAGAACAAATCTTAATTTTTAGGTGCAAACAATTAAGTTAGACTGTTGATTACCTTACAAGTCAAAGTTAAAATTCCAGGAAAGTGCAAATAAATGGGCAAATATGTCACACCCCTGCAACAGGAGTGAGCAATATAATGGATTGCATCTACAATACAAGATTCAATCCTTAGTAAATCTTAACTAATCATGCAAATTAAGCATAATGATGGAAGTTGACTGAAATCTGCTTTATGGCACATACAGTGGCTCCCAAAAGTCTTCGTACACCTTGAAATTTTGAAGTTAAACCAAAATAACGCAAAACTGAATTCGAATATGAAGTCCAATTTTTTTTTCACATCATTCCTATGTTATTCTGAATGAAACCCAGTAGTTTTTTCAAAATATTGCCACATTTTATTTTTGAAATTTGTCAAAAAACGAAGAGACAGAGAAAAGATACGCCACAAAAGTCATCGTACACTGAAATATTTTCGAATAAATTCATAATTAACATTATCATATATGGTTTTTTTATTATTTTTGCATTGTAATGATACTATAAAGTCATTTGCCTTTCATTTTTTGTGTATTTATTCCCTAATATTCTGCTTATTATTTTTAAATGGCAGGTATGCGTAGAAAACAACAAACACGATTCGAAATTTGATTTTTTTCCTTTCACAGTAGCCGTAAATTGGTTTGAAATGTCTCTAAATTGGTTAATTTATACCGTTCTATAGTGAAGTGCTTGAAAAAATGCTTTAAAGACAAGAATCGGATCGAAAACAAGGTAAGAAAAGGTCAACTGGCAAAGTTAACAAAGCGTGATCGGAGGTTTACAGCTAAAAAAAACATGAAAAATACACATTTCAGAACTGAAAAAGTTTCTGCAGAATTGAATGAAACATTTTACGTTTATTTTTTACCTAAAATTATTCGCCAAGGTTTCTGATTAGCTGGATTACATGGGACCTCTTCCCGCAGAAATTTTCTTGTTCGTGCGAAAAACAGTAAGCTTGCGCTTTCCGCCTTAAAATCAATGATAAATAAGCTCAAAACGTTTTGGAACATCGTCTTACTTATAGATGAAAATAAATTCAACATTTTGGGTTAAATTGTTGTATAATTGTAAATGGAAGAAAAAAATGATGAATTGAATCTTAAGAACATAGTTGGATCAGTTAATCAGGACGGTGAAGGTGTTCTTGTGTGAGGGTGCATCTCAGCATCAGGACTTGGAAATGTGGAATTTTTCGGTGAAATAATGAATTATGCTGTTCATTTAAATATTTTAAAAAACAATTTTAAATTATTAGCCCAAAATTTGGTAATCGGAAACAACTTTGTTTTTTATCAAGATAATGATAAGAAGCACACGTTCGCGTTTGTTGCCTTAAAATTTGTCCTTTAGCTTAGAAATATGTCCTCAATCGCCAGATTTAAACTTAATGGAACATATTTGGAGATATTTGGTGGCTAGATTTCGAAAATACACCATTGAAACGAAAAGCGAACTAGAAACAGTAAGACTAGTAGTGCGACTGAACACTTACTCAGAAATTGCACAAAAAAAAAAAGAAAAAACAATGAAATCTATTCCCAGACGCTTAAAAGCAGTTGTTGTTACTGCATGGTATTCTATTAAATAATAACTTAGTAAAAAGTTAAATTATTTACTAATTTTTTGACATTTTTTCAAAGTGTACGAAGACTTTTGTGAGATAAAACTTCCAGCACTTTTTGGTTTTTGATTTTTAAAAAATTAAGTTTTAATGTTTTATTAAAAATTTTCATGTAGTTTTGTTAAAAATTGATCATAGATCTTATAATAAAATACCTATTCCGAAATATTTATTCCAACCAATGGATAGAGGCTTATTTCATTGAAAGTCGTAAGTGTACGAACACTTTTGGGAGCCACTGTATATGAAATAAAAAATATATTAATATTTTTTTCGATTAAAGCTTGTAATACATTTTGAAGAAGCAACTTTGCAATTTTAGTATTTATCTCTGCAACTTAGCTAGGAACTTAGCATAAATGGAATTTTACATTTTTCAATATGTGTGGGGAAATCAATGTAAACCTGTAAAATGGATTTTTTTTTGCTTTTTAAAAAAAAAAACATTTTTAAAAAAAACCGCATGGTTTTTTTTAAAAAACCAATTGGTTTAAACCAACGTGGTTTAAACCAAACAACTCTGATTACACGGTGAGCTTCCTTCAATGACACAAAATTGATCCACGTAACATCTGTGACATTTTTAATGTACAGTCGAGTCCCGACTTACGCGAGGGATGCGTTCCAAGACTCCTCGCGTAAGTTGAAATTTCGCGTTGTGGAACAATATACAGTGGCTCCCAAAAGTCTTCGTACACCTACGACTTTCAACGAAATAGGTCCCAATCCATTGGTTAGAATTAATATTTCGGAATAGGTATTTAATTATAAGATCTATGCTCAACTTTTAACAAAACTACATGAAAAGTTTTTAAAAAAATTTAAAACTTAATTTTTTAAAAATCAAAAACCAAAAAGTGCCGGTAATTTTATCTCACAAAAGTCTTCGTACACTTAGTAAAATGTCTATATATTATTGAATAATCTAACTTTTGATTAAGTTATTAATTAGTAGAATATCATACAGTATTCATAACATCTTTTAAACGTCTGGGAATAGATTTCATTCTTTTTCCTTTTTTTTTGGGTAATTTCTGAGTAAGTATTCAACCACACATCGAGTCTTACTGTTTCTCGCTCTATTTTCGTTTTAAAGCCCTATTTTCGTAATCTAGCCTCCAAATATCTCTAAATACGTTACATTAAGTTAAAATCTGGAGATTGAGGGTTATTTTCTAAACTTTAGGACAATTTTCGAGGCACGAGACGCAAACGTTGAAAACCGTGTGCTTCTTATCGTTATCTTGATAAAAACGAAGTTGTTTCCAATAACCAAATTTTTGGCTAAGAGTTCAAAATTGGTTTTTAAAACATTTAAAGGAACAGCATGATTCATTATTTCATCAAAAAATTACAAACTACCAAGTCCTGATGCTGATATGTACCCTCACACTAGAACACCTCCACCGTCCTGATTAACTGATCCAAATAAGTTCTTAAGATTAAGTTCCTAATTTTTTCTTCTACTTACAGTTATACAACGATTTAACCAAAAATGTTGAATTAATGTTTATCTGTAAGTACGACATGATTCTAAAACGATTTTAGCTTATTTATTATTGGTTTTGGGACGAAAAGCGTAAGCTTTCTGTTTTACGCACGATCAAGAAAATTTCTGCGGGAAGAGGTCCGTTTTATTCCAGCTAATCAGAGAACTTGGCGAACAATTTTAGGTGAAAATTAAATGTAAAATGTTTCATTTAACTCTGCAGAAACTTTTACAGCACTCAAATGTGTATTTTTCATAATTTTTTTAACTTTAAATCTCCGATCACGTTTTGTCAACTTTGCCGGTTGACCTTTTCTTACCTTGTTTTCGGTCCGTTTCCTTTCCTTAAAGCATTTTATCAAGCACTTTACTATACAAACAAATAAATTAACTAATTTAGAGACATTTCAAACCAATTTACCACTACTGTGGGGAAAAAATTCAAATTTTGAATGGTGTTTGCTGTTTTTTACGAATACCCAGGATTTTACAGTAATAAGCACCATATTAAGGAATAAATAATCAAAAAATTAAAGCCAAATGACTTATAAGGGTCAACACAATGCAAAAATATTAATAAAACGACACATGATAATTTTAATCATGAATTTATTTGAAAATATGTGAGTGTACGATGACTTTTGTGGTGTGTTATTTCTCTGTCTCTTCGTTTTCTGACCCATTTCAAAAAAAAGATCCGTTAATATTTTTAAAAAAACTAATGGGTTGTATTTAGAATGACATAGGAATGATGTGAAAAAATATTGGACTTCATATTCGAATTCAGTTTCGAGTTATTTTGGTTTTACTAAAAAATTTCAAAGTGTACGAACACTTTTGGGAGCCACTGTATGCATACAAATTTTTTAAAGCATACCAAATACTTTTAGGCATTTATAAACACCCCTCAAACTGCTCTAAAGCATTCCTTAACTATTACAGCTTCTTCCATAAAGAACTGAACTTTTACTGTATTTAAAAAATAAAAAACTGTTATTCAATATGAAATACTTCAGATGCACAAAATGAATGACCAATGGGAATAAAAGATATAAAATAAAACAACACGGTATGCACTGCATGCAGTAAAATTAAAATGATGCACTAAATAGTAATGTACTGTAAATACAGTAGCAATATTTACGAGTTAAAAAATGAGGATACTAGTGATGATTTATGCTCCAAGATCAAATCATTATTCTTATCTAATGCATTTTTAAATACGCTTCACTTTTTATTTAAAACTTTTCAATTTGTGGCTACATCTCCTCTACCTGATCTTTTTATTAATCCACAATGCTAGAGCACGCGCAGCTTCCATTTTCATAATTTATACTTTGCTAGACTGCTCTGCAAGCTTCAATATTAAAACTAAGTTCTAAACTTCTACGGACATCTTTTTGTTTTGACTTTTAATCGTACATATGGAAGATTCACTCATACTTATTGTCGCATTACCTTCGACGTTTTGTAATTGTTCAAGCATATCGAGAATCTTAGCATTTTAAATTTTTTTTATCAAAAACTTTCTTTTTCTTCACATTTTCAAACTTTAGATGAAGGTGACAGTAAGGTGCCATTATGGTTATTTGATGCACTGGACTAGTTTGGCGTGGGAACTTTGGCTGTCAGTGATGCTCAAAGGGACATAATAACATTCATGAAATCAATATTTAGAAGTCAATAACGAAGCTGATACTTCCTTCTAAAAAATTCATGTGGTGGGCGAAAAATTCGCGTTAGCTCTAAAATTCTTTACTCGTGAAAAATTCGCGTTATAGCCATTTGGCGTAAGTCGGATCTCGTTGTAGCGGGAGTTGACTGTAATTGAATAGTAAACCAAACTCAATAAACAAAATGACCTCTTTAGCCATGATTTTGTATTAATCATGTTGTATTAATAGAGTTCAACTATATATTAACACCCTGCCGATCTGGTGCTAGGGCGTAACATTGAACAGCTTCTTATCTTCAATCTGTAGGGGAGAGTGTAGGACACTTTTCATATTTTAATTTTTATCATCAATTATTTGAATCAAATTTAAAATATAAAAGTCATATCAAAATATCTGTACATATTTCTATGCAAAATATTTTTTCAAATTCAGACAGTTTGGAAATAAAATATTGCCAGCCATTTAAGGTAGGAGTTTTAAGCTGTCCCAAGGTACAACATCCTTTTGTGCCTTGGAAAACATCCTGTTGTACTAAGGGAAAGTATTCATGATTCAGGAAACAGCCATATACCTAAAATAATTTTGCATCAAAAAAAATTTTTTTTTTCATGTTAAGGAATTAAATCATGAATAATTAATTATTATCTAACATTAAATGTGTTTACAAGACTACATCAGATTAGAACATATTTCCATGTTCTGAAACATATCTTAATACTTAAGAACCATGTATATGCTGTACCTTGGAACGTGTCCTAAGGTACAATGTGTCTGGCTGTCCCAAGGTACAATCACCACGTGGTTTAAGAAAAACTAAAATGGTGGTCATTCTAGATGCACTATCATTATTTTCTCATAGCCAAAATATTTAAAGTACTTCTCTTTTAAAGCAAAATAAAATTCAGTTGATTAGTTTTACAAATATAAAGACAGAAAATGAAATAAAAATTAAGAAAATATTTACTTTGGAGTCATGAAATTTTCTTTCTCTCACAAAATCGTCAATTTTGCTCATTTAATGCTGACTTTTACTATGCCTCCATTTAGTGTTAAAGGTCAGTATTAGAGATTACAAAAACATGATTGCTAAAAATTGTCTCTTAGAAATTAGCAGTGTCCCAAGGTACAACACTCCCCCCTTTGGTATATAACCCTCTGACGGTCCAGGGTCATGAGTAAGATATGTGAAATTCTTCCCAATAAAATTTTTTTTGGAGTAACTTGCCATGTAAATCAAGTGCCCTACCTTCTATCAATGCCATCTACCACCCTGTGCCTCTGACTGTTTGACAACAAACATTTAGTATCAGAAAAATAAGTGTAAAATGCTTTTGAAACATGCTCACTAGGGCGTGATAAGACGTTCAAAACCATCACAGAGGTAAGTTGTCTCTGAGAGTTTTGGCAAACAGGCAGTCTATTGGCAGTGAACATGTTTAAACGACTTCAATATATATATATATATATATATATATATATATATATATATATATATATATATATATATATATATATATATATATATATTGACCACCCTAATATATATATCTATTAGGGTGGTCCTTATTTTTGAAGTTGCAGATATTTTATATGACGCCCCCTCAATTTGTTCCATTATACAAATAAATGATCCATGCAAAATTTTAAGCCAATCCATGAATATTAACACGTGCCCCTAGGGCCCCCCTTTTTTGAGTTTTGAAGAAAAAATTGCGGATTTTCTCATTTTTATGTAAAAATATTAATAGGTTTCATATTTAAAGTAATTTTGAACATCAATAGATGTTGCTACTTCCAGACCAACCATTCTCTCACTTTCATTCTGTAAAATTTTACATATTACATAGGGTACAAGTACACCAATGGTCTTGGGACAGGCATACCGCTATTTGCGCTTTTTTCAAACCAAGCGGCAGGGGAACATTTCTTTCCACCAAGATGGACACAAGGGATTCTAAAGGCCATTAATGAATGGCCTAGGCCATTTATGAATGATTTTTGATAACAACAAATTGCCTCCTCCAGGCTTTGGGTGTGTTGATTTAGAAAATTTTCTGTGTATGTAATAGGTGTGGCAAATAGGGTCACTAGGTTTCCATGCTATAAATATAAGTAATGGCAATTATATTTTAATTCGTTTTTCTTTAGTTATATACTTAAATCTTTATACATTCTTATAATTTAAATTTTGTAAAATCCTCGATTACCCTACCATAAAAATAAACTATTTTCTACATCTAAAACATAAATTTAAAAAAATTCCAGATCGAAATAATGTAAAATTCTATATTTTAAACTGTCTTCTATTTCAGTACATAGTCCTTTATTATCATCAAATTCCTCTTGCATTTCACAAGATTTAGAAACCGAAATGGGTATCTATCCTAATCTGTTGAACCTTTTTTTATATATCTGGTCTACCACAACGCAAAAAAGCTTGACAATTATTGAGACCTGCTCGCATTTCATCAATGTTAGACAAATGCCATATTAGGGACAAAGATGCTGCTCATTTATTAACAGCCTATGTAGATGCAGTAAATTTAAATCCAAATAACCTTATGATCAATCGTACATCCCTTAAGAGAGCAAGAGAAAATCTTCGAGAGGTAAAATCAGATTTCATGAATTCAAATTTAGGTTTTTTATTTATTCCCTGGGATACAAAGCTACATCCAGATGTAACTGGAAAAAACGCCCGATAGGCTTACCATGGTAGATTCAGGTTCCAATGTTGAACAGCTACTCAGAATTTCTGAGATATTTCTTTAGTTGTATATGATATCTTAGATGATTCCTCTTTATTGCTAACTGTTCAAGCTGTAGTGTTTTATACTGCGGCTTATAATACCGGCCGTATAAATTGTGCATGTAATTTTTTAGAGCAAAAGCTGAACGGTGATATATTGCATTTGTATTGCTATCATCATGCACTTGAAATCGTACTGCAGAGTGTCTTTAAAGAAGTTCTTGCCTTTCTTAGTTCCAGAATCGATATTCCATTATTTAAGCGCTTCAAAATTCAAAAATTACACATACCACTTAAATTCTAAAAGAAGAATTTGATGACATATTATTGTTCATAGAAAGCGGAATTAAAAAATATTACAGAGAATTCTCATAATGTGAAATAATATTTCTTGGTGAAGTCCTCGCTCCTACAGGGATATGTTTTCGGCAATCTGGAGCTTATCTGTGAGCCAGATGGGTGGCAAAAGGAATTTATTGTTTGAATATTTATATATTTAGGAAACAATTTAAATTGACCTTACATGAAGAGATTGCCCGTAAATGCTGTTTTACGTAAATGCTGTATAAAGATATAGTTTTTCGCAGCAACCCTTTCTAGTCCTTTTAAATTAATATAAAGTCTAGTGTCTAAAAAACCTGCAGCGTACAAAATGATGACAAACATGCAGCAGAAGCAGTGATTGAAAAATTCATAAATCACTTATGGACTTAGGGGATGAACTAGTAGCTTTGTCCGTATTGAATGAAGGAATTAACTTTGAAGATAGGATAAGACTACTTCAAAAAAATGCTTGCTGAATAGGAAGACGTGTCTGATGACTGCATAAAAAATTTAAAATAACAGTAGATGATTTGGAATACTTTCTTAGTAAAGATCTTCCTCTTTATGGAATCAATTACAAGCCAATAAAACTGTTTGATAAGTTACAAACACCAAAAGATGTTTTAATATTTGATCCTGATTCATGGCAAAATGAAGAAAGCTGTTTAAAGGGAAGAGATATCGTTAAAATGCTGAAAGTTGTGAATGATACAACTGAAAGAGGAGCACAATTAATCGAAGAATTTCACAATCAATTTACCAAATATGAGTCACAAAAGCAATTTAGTATTTTACAGACACTCCAAGACTATCAGAAAAAAAAAATGCACACGTTTGACATACATTGAGAAAAGCGTACGATTAAGGTAAAGTTTCTAAAGCAATATTTCATTCTTATTCAATTTAAAATCTTTAGACGATATAAAGTAATTAAAAAGATTAATTTTAGTGCTACCCAATCGCTGTGAAAATATTTTGCAAACATAGGAGAAATGATGTACGGGGTCTGAAGTAAAAACTCGAAGATTTATGGGAAAATTATCAAAAGTGTTAAAGTTCAACGTTCTAGGGGCACGTGTTATTATTGACCCATCGAGTTCAAATTTTGCACCGATTACTTTTTATCATAGTGTCACAAAACTAGCGGGCGTCACTTGTTGAATTCTGAAAAAAAAAAATTTCCCATATAAATAAGGACCACCCTAATATATATATATATATATATATATATATATATATATATATATATATATATATATATATATATATATATATATATATATATGGGCAATTCCAGCAAAACCAACTAAAATTCATAGGGAAGAAAATTTTCTTTCAGCTTTAAAACAGCATTAAATATTTATATGAAATGTAGTCGTTCATAGCATATGACAGAAACTAGATAAATATAGCTACTTTGATATCAAGAACGAGGTAATTTATGGAAGTCTGAAGTAGTGATTTTAAAAAATTTACAATTACTAAACAAAATGTCTTCCTCAAAGTGTTCATATTAATTCATTTTTTGTCATCATATGCAACATACAATGAACCACATTTCAGAAACATATGTAATGCTATTCAAAAGCTGTAGAGACATTTTTCTTCATTAATGTTAATTTATGATGAAATGGCCCATATATCATAAATAAAATTAAACAGGAATGAAACAAAAATCTTGCAGAAATTGAAAATGCATGAGCAAAAACTATTTGCTAAAACTGAATGGGAATGTTATACCATATCAGTGGTCTGTCCAGGATTTTTCACAGGGTCCGTTTTTTGTGAAAAATCAAATAATTTTGTGAAAATGAATTAATTTTGTGAAAAGTCAAAAAATTTCGCAAAAAAAATTTTTTTTTTTTGTTAAAACGAAATTTTAGAATTAAGAGATGGCACATACTGCATCAATTAAACTTAAAGTTGAGTGTTTTCCTCTTCTATGATGAGAAAATCATTCTGGATTTTTTTTTCTGATATTTGGCGGGGGGGGGGGAGGCATCGCTATTTCAAGTATCAATATTTATCTACCATTCTACATTATGTTAAATTATACTAAATATATTTCTGTACAGTATTTAAATTAATTGTAACAAAAATATAAATAAATAAAATAAAATTCAGAATAGGGTTCAGCATTCAACTTCGAATAAAGACACTCTTAAAAAGCACAGAATTTCGTTTAAAACTTATAAATTCCATGATTTTAACGAAAATAAAAAGATATTTCAATTGTTTACCTCTTAACAAAGCGTAATAATCATCAAAAATTCGAAAAATCGGATTCCCATAGCGGATGCAAAGAGATCGCAATTGTCAAAGTATAAAAAACGGCTTGTAAAAGAAATGTTTTTGATAAAATTATTTTAAAATTGCATTTTAGAGTCCTATGATAAACATATCATTAATATCTGTGGGCACAGTTGACCCCCCCCCCCCCCTCCAAAAAAAATAATAATGATAAAATAAAATAAACCATCTATTCAGCATTTTAATTTTTGACTCATAACAGAAAATAGAATTTTGCTTTAAAAACTTGAAATGAGAGTCCTAACAGAAATAAAGAGACTTTTCATTTATTTGAATCCTAATACAGCGAAGTTAGCTTAAAAAAAGAACAAAATATAATTCTTATATCGGATGTTAAAAGATTTTTCATTTTTCTACATTTTTCAAAAATGTAGACATCTAAAGAAAAAAAAAACTGTAATTAAAAGAGTTTATTTAAAGTTAATCATCCTTGTGTTAGCATCGAAAAATCAAAATCCATATAATTTTCACCCAAAATAACATTAAACATCGCACTGCACCGTAAAAACGCAAATATTGACAAGCCTGCAAAATGATGAGAATATTTTCTAATCAAGTCATTATAAAGGTTCAACGCCAGACGCTAAGTGGTGATAATTTTGAAGTTGGTAATCCTATCTGAAGCGATATTTTTTCCTCACCCTTACTATCCCTCTGCAGTTCTAAGTTCATTTCGCAGATACATATTATTATTGTTTATTAAATCATGAGCAGAGAAAAGTGCTTACCAATGCCTTTTCAGAAAAGTTTACAACAACACCGCTACTAATTAGCTGTGATAAAACAAACAACCATTATATTTATTTGGCAGTAGCAATTATTTATCTCTTGCAGGAGCATCGCAAAAGTGCCCTTTTTTTTTTTCAAAATTAGCCGATTTTGTATAAGCTGATCCCTCTAATTTGACTTAAAAAAAGGTTCCAAAAATTATCGGTTTATACACAGAAATATGCGTTATTTTGCTTTCAGATTTGCTCTTTCAATAAACAATTTGTGACAGATCCGATCTTGTTTATCAGAATTTTCTGAAGGGTCCGTTTTGTTTGATCGGGATTTTGTGAAATGTCCGTTTTGGTTGATCGGATTTTTGTGAAGGGTCCGTTAACGGACCCAAATGTCCTCTGGCCAGGCCCCTGTATATATATATATATATATATATATATATATATATATATATATATATATATATATATATATATATATATATATATATATATATATATATATATATATATACTATTTAATTAAGAAAATTCAGACATAACAGTAAATGATGATACATACTTCACAGTTCCTGAAGTGTTTCTGAGAACAGAAGCAGCATAGGCTTGAGTTACACCAACAAGAGATTTTTCATCAACTTCAATGATTTGATCATTAACAGAAATTCTAAAAGCAAAGGTAATAACGTTGAGAAATGATAAGTTTCAAAGGAAAAACACAAAAAGATATTGGAATAGTACTTAATAGAAGGCATAGCCAATAAAGTACTTTCATAAACCAACATTTTATTTATTTATTTATTTATTTATTTATTTATATTTATTTATTTTTATTTTTTTTTTTTTTTTGGCTAGTTTATAAGCAACCAGTTCAGACAGTGAAATCATTTAAAAGAAAATCCACTACTATACTTGATTCTACCCTAACTTGGCAGCATGGGGGAAAGCTCTGTAATAAGAAGTAGTTCTCGTTGATTAAACGAGTATAAATTGACAAAGGAAGTGAAAAAAAATTAGAGAATTTGTGTGGTAAAGACCTATATTCAACGTTTTTATGTGTTAAATATAGGGACTGGTAGGGAAAAGTGGTCAAAGAGATAAAGTGGTCACACATCAAAAAAATGACTGCAGTTTAGAGTATTTTCGTGTGAATGTAAAAATTTATTTTAGAAATTAGCAACCAGGAACTATAATTCAAATTCAAAATTTTATTACTGACCAAATGTTATTTTGTGAAAAAAATCGTTTTTTGTGTTCATGAAATAATTTAAAATTTGAACATCTCATTCAACTTTTCTCGGAAGTTTTGTTTATTTGAATTTTGAACAGATTGACTATGCAGGAAGATTTTTACATGTCTCAAGAA